>NW_013529869.1:3687199-3696593 GCF_000836235.2 Papilio xuthus
CGCGCCCGCCCGCTCGTCTGCCGCGACACGACAAGCTGCGTGCACCCGCGCAGCCCGGCACGCCCGCCGCACCCGCCAAGGACACCCCCCTCACTGGTAACCGTACCACTCTTTAGTCTTTGTGAAAAATCTATACACCAAGTGACATAACAATTTCCTCACTTTACTGTACAAGCGCAACCTTTCGCCTTATAACTTAGGTCTCGATTCACGCGTCGATTTGTGAATGTTTGAAATGCCAGGTTCATCAATCAATCCAAACTAAGTGTACTGTAAAGTATAATTTTCTTGCTGATTAACATTTATGCTGACTTATAACTAGTATGTATTTTAAAGAATCCTGTAATGCGTGTTGCAGCTGTTGCCAGCAGCCCTGTGACAGAGGTGACAGTGGCGACTAGCAGCCCGGCACTGTGCGCGTCCATGTCCTCGCCCGAGCTGAACAGCACGGGGGCGAAGTCCGAGGTCGCGCTGGAGCCGCCACCAGACGCCGCGGAGAGCCCCAACGCCACGCAGAGTCCGCACGTCGCCTCCGAGACTAGTAGTGACACCGGGGTGAGAATATACTCTTATGTTGATTATAGGGGAAAACAAAAATCTGATACAAATAACAATTAAAATAAAAATTCTACGTTTTCTCTTTAAGGAGCTGATGTTCACGGAGCTCGAGAGCTTGACAGAAGATATCAATCCCACCAATGTTGACGAGAACTCTAACGAGGAAAACGATGTCGACGAGGAAACGATGTCTGGTGAGTGTGAGGTTTACCATGTGGCTTGTATTGGTTTGAGAACGTTCATGATCTAGAGTATAGTTAGAGGCAGTACATACGAAGAACATCTTGTATGAGCTAGAAAAATCATCCAGTGGCATTTTACCCCAAAAGATCCCGCCTCATTCCAGTTCCAACCTTGATAACCCATCCATCCTTGTCCTATCCTCATTCCCATCCTCGTAACGTTGTTACCTCCCGCAGACGGGTCGTCGGGCAGCGGGTCGTGTGAGTGGTGCGCGCTGGGCGGGTCGCCCGCCTCGCCCGGATCCCCAGCGTCCCCCGCGTCCCCCTGCTCGCCGGGCTCGGAGCGCGGCGGGGGCGGGGCCGGGGGTGGGCGGGGCTTGCCGTGCGCCCGCGCCGCCTACCGCCGCGCTCGCGCCCGCCCCAAGCCGTACGCGCCGCGCCGCGCCCCCGGTTGCGATGCTTGCGAAGATAATTATCAATAAACACATAGAACATGAACGTTCTCGCGTTTTAAATGTGATTCGGAAGAAGTTCATAATCACTTTTAGTTCATTTTAAATTAATGTATTTTGTTCCTTCATTGCATTACACTTCAAAAATAAACTGTTTCGTTGTTTGACTAAAGATTTCGAATTCCTATTTTGTTAACTTAAAAAATTCTAACGATGAATAGTAAGTTGTATTAACATTTTATCTTTTGTTTCTATGAATACTAAAGATATATGATGTAAAAAGAATTTATTTGTCGCTGAATGTATGTAACAGAAGGGTTGAATATGAATTCCAGGCGAGAACGACGTGGAGGGTGCGTGCGGCGTGTCCGCAGAGGCGGGCGCGGACGCGCTCAGCCGGCTGCTGTGCGCGGTACACGGGCGCGCCGTGACGCCGGCCGGCAGCGATGGCAGCAACCCGCCGCCCGCGCCCGCCGCTCCCTCGCCCGCAGACCCGCAGCTCTCCACCGCCGCCCACACAGACATGCTGCTGCTCAACCTCATGCGCATCAACGGACTCACGCCTAAATACTCCAAGCACGGTCAGTCCCGCTCTCGCGACACATCTCTACCTACATCGTTTCTGATCAGTCAAACTTTGGGAACTCAGTCTTGGCTTCGAACCTTCTTTTCTATCACAGATGATTATCATTTCAGAAAAACCAAAACAGTCTTAAAAGACAACAGGTTAAGAATCACTAGTATTTTTTTTGTAGGACCAAAACGCAGTTGGGCAACGAGTGTGCAGTCGCCCGAGCCGGGCCACAGCGGCGGGTCTCGGTCGCAGCGGCGGGCTGGGAGTGCCTCGGGCGCGGGCACGAGCGGGACGGGCACGGGGGCGAGGCCGCGTGCTCGGCAGACGCGGGCGCCGCCCCTCTCGCCCGGCCAGCTGCGCCGCACGCACGCGCCGCTACCCAACGGTCTGCCATTATACCTGCAGTATTTGACTATTAGCGAGCCACAATTAAAGTTTTTATTTAAGCAGTAGTTTTAAATATTTATCTCATTTAGATATTAATTTCTTAACTAATCCAATGAAGCTTAAATGTATTATAATCTCATGTAGACTGTGATCTTTTGTTAAAATTGTTTTTTTTGGTTTGTTGTATTTGCTTACGTTTGTTTTTTTTTATTGTTTTCTTTTCGCTATTCGGTAATTTAAAGATATTTGAAATTAAAATAATCCCATATTCACCGTAAATTCCAGAGAATGGCTGAATAATTAATCTAAATTGTTTTTTAAAATCTCTTTAAATTAAACTGCATAAAAGTTATGAAATTAGTTTTATTTAAGATATACTGCTCTGTACATTTGCATGCAATTATGAGTTTGCTTTGGTTCTTTCATTTTATTTACATCAGTGGCGAGTACATGACATGATCATGGCGTTACAGTAATCGTTTTATAGTTATGGAATATTACCCATTTATCTGCTAAACACATGCATTTTTGAGATCGGCACAAAAATGAATATCTAAAGAAATAAATCTCATAAGAATAGTTTGGAAAGTAAAGCGGACAATGCCTCGTTATCTCCTTTTCTGCAATAACACTTGAAACACCTAATAACACATATTGCCGCAGTGTGTGTGTTTAGATGTTGATTTGGTTCTGTCCCAGGGCGAGCATGCGGCGGTGCGGCCGGTGCGGGCGGTGCGGGGGGCGCGGGCGCGGCGGGCTCGCCCGAGGCGCTGCACGACTACTGGCGCTCCGTCTCCTCCATCAGCGACGCGGACGACGTCGACGCCATACTCGAGTATAATGTTAGTATACACACCTCAAATGTGCATAAGGTACTTTTCTAAGGCGGGGCAAGTCATAATTAAAAAAAAATTACAATTTCAGGATACGCTATTCGACATCCTGCTGAACAGTCTGTCGCTGGAGAGCGGCGGTGCGGAGTGCGAGGAGCCGCCGCCCGTGCAGCCCTGGAGCCCCGCCGCGCCCCGCGACCCTCCCGCCCCGCACGCCCCACACGCACCCCCCGCCGCGGACTGACCGACACCGCGCCGCGCGCGCGTCCGCACCCACCACGACTCGCACGCGACGCGCGCCGCACTCTACTCCCTCGACAGCCCCTACACTGTCGACGACAATCATGCCGATTTTAATGATGACTCCGAGGACCCGACTCCATGGTATGGCACATCGAACAGGCGGCCATCGCAGATCACTCAGATCACCCGCGTCACGCACTCCCCCCGCCCCGCCGCCCCGCGGGGAGCCACCGCTCATCAGTACGCGAGCGACCGCGAGGCACGACGCACGTGCGACTCGCAGCACGGATGCGATTGCGACGAAACGCAAGAAGCGGGTGACGCGCGATACGAGATGTACGACGAGGAACGGAACGTGAGAGTGAGGAGAGGCGAGCGGGGGCGGCGCGCGCACAGCGTGTACTTCGTGCACAACGAGCAGGTGCGCGAGTGCGAGGAGCGCCCGCACCAGCAGTACTGCGGCCACAGCTCGCACGACCACTTGCACTCGCACGACGACCGCCTCGACAATACTCACTACAACGGCAACAGTCCACAAAGCTACCGCCGCGAGTACTACCATTGATTTCTTGTCTCTATTTTGTGATTTATCTCAGTCTTAATTTTAGTTAATGTGCTCACAGAATAATTATTATTTTAGTTTTTTAATACTTTTCTTTGATTGTGGCTTGAATTACCAGTAAGCCACAAGATGTGATTGGAATTATTTTTCATTTGGATGTTTTGATTTATCGAAGGCAGAGAAGATATTGATAACTATAGTCATTAAGAGATGTGACTTATTGTCTTGCTTATGTTAGAGGAAATGCTTATTTTAAAACTTGTTGATACAAATGTCATAATAATTATACTCACTAATGATATTCAGAGAGGAGGAGCATTGTCTCTGCTTGGTTTCGAGCTGTTTATGTTGTCTTTGATTTTTTACTATATACAATAATGTAGTGTTTGTTTTCTGTATTTATATTTATATTTTCCCAGTGCTGTTGACGATAATATCGATCTCTGATAATTTTAAGTTAAAATTGAGGTGTAGTTCTTTGTTCGCTTCCGTTCCTCTGCATGCATCAGTAGAGGGTACGTTGAATAGCTTTTCCCTTACCCTGGCTTGTGTATACTTGATTCATTCCTCTGTACATCATGTATACAGATGAAATATGAAGAGCCAGATATATATGTTTACAGAGCGATTAACTTATTTGACCCGGGGGGCATAAGCTCATTAGCTCCTTGTTGTCAATGTAATAAGTGCGACAAAATCCTTGAGATTGATGTAGATGTGTTATCATTTTCTATGCTTCAGTAGATTTTACAGCGCGTCTCACCGGGTCATGTAAATGTGTCGCACTATATTGCATTTTACGCGTAGTGTACTTGTTATAAGTAATTGTGGATTATAGGTTAAAAATAATAATGAAGATTCCGTCTTAGAAGTGTTTGGAGAGTATTTTAAATGTTCGTAAAAGGTGTATTTGGATATTGCCATAGCTGTTTTCTGTAATAACTTAAATTGATGTTTTATTTTGTAATTTTTAGTAACAAAACTTGTGAAAATGGTGTACCTTCTTTTTGGTCTCATACGTATTATTTTTGTAATATTCGTAAATTATTTTTATTTGATTATAGTTTCAAGTTAATATACAATTTAATTAGTAAATAACAGGCGGCTTATATGATCGTAAGTGTTATCGTAAATATGTAGGCTTTCTTGACGTTCATAGATATAATAACTTAGGTATTGAAATTGTTAGTAATGTAGTTTGTTCCGACTGAAAAGTTCAAATGTGTGCTAGTTTAAACTGACAAGGCTAGATAGTTTAAGTCGCATAATGAATTTGTTTGATTTAGCTTTTAATCAAGCAAGTACAGTTAGCTTCGCTGGCGGTGTTCCAACTACGATCTTGAAACGGATAGCGATCGGAAAATACTGAATTTGTGGAATTCAACTGCCGTTACACTTTCCTTAACACATATTTTTATCTATCTTTCGATCGAAAGATATAAATAAATATCAAAACAAATGTCACGGCAGTCGAAACACACAAAAACTTTAGCTTATTCCACAGTATACAAAAGTTAGGAAAACAGTTTACGTAACAGTTATTATTTATTTAATAAAAACATCGATAACATCTAAAGTTTTTAATTCAAAGAAAAAAGGGTAAAGTTCGTTGCGAAGTGCAAGGATTATTTTTACTGTAACTGGAATACCGCCAACGAAGGTGATTGTACAAATCTTAGTATTGTCACTTATCGAATTTATTATTAATTTCATGATCCAATTGTTTGTGGTGAATAACAGTTGTGTTAAATGTGTTGATCGCTTGTTTATGAGCTATGTGTGAATTAATTAAAAATAGTATTTATTGATATTGATTGTTATCTTTGGAATACATTTCGTGTTCTAACGAACGACGAAGAATATGTGGAATATGTACGATTGAAAGGATAAAGAAAAAAATGTTTTAAATTGATTCAAATTTTATTTTCGTTTCACCAAAATATACACAATGACGAGTATTGAAAATCTGGTTCAAACCAACATTTGCATATCTATTTCATTTGAATAGCTGATTACACGAAGAACACTAGAACATTTGAATACAAATCTGTTTGAAGGCAGGCGAGCGCTTCGGCGCACCACCACACGTGTCTTTTATAGTTTGAATTGCACGCACTCGCCTACCGCCTATCGCCTATCGCCTACCGACTACGTACAAATCGAGTAAAATTAGTAAATTCACTGTTCCTACATTAAATGATATATTTACAAATAAAACTTTAAAAGGAACGCTTTGCAAACATTCAACAAACTTGAGATCGTCTTAACATAAAGATGGTATAAAATTTTCAATAAAAAGTCAATGAACGAAAGTCTAAAACATCATTTTGCAGACGAAATAAATATTTACAAGAGACAGTTTACAATTTTATAGCACGAACATAAACTGCGCCAAATCACGTTTTACATCTTTCGCAAAATAAATAACAATTGAATTTAAGCCTAAAATACTTTTCTTTGATAAACAAAACAATAAAAAATAATTGCATTCAACAAAGCTACGATAACAAATTTAATATAAATTAAAAATAAATGTAATGTACAATTTATACAAAATTAAAGAATCACTCGAGTCATTATCACTGTGGTGCAGTGGTCTGCCGCCGCCACTCGTTGCGTTACCTCCCCTCCTCCTCATTGCGTTATCTATATACAGTGCAGCAGTAGACTCTGCTGTTGAAACTTTATTTAAATGTACATTTATGTTTCTTATATATTATGTATCCACAGATCCGCAAATATCTTATACTTTCAAAATTCACACCGAACTTGACAAAAGAAGGTAACTTCGCTTCGTACAATAATCGAACTTCATTAAAAATTGTGCATAAAAATTTGAATTTTCTAACTATAAAAGGCAATCGGGTGATGTACCAATGTGTTATATTTCATAAATAGCATCTTATATTTAATAATTAAAAGTTACATCTCCATGAGTCGTTTTATACTTCTACGTAACACACTAAAATGATATTGGTGTCGTATCGTAACGATTGCTGTACGATAGCGAGCGGCCGCTCGGTACTTAAGTCTACTCTCGCACTATTTATTCTATTAGCACTATTTTATTAATAATATTATGCTGTTTTGCACTTAACGAGTCATAAGTTCCACATCAACTCCGTAAAAAGTAGTTTAAACACCTACAAAGAGAGTTCTACTACATCGCATTCGTGTAGATTCGTGGAACTGGCGTTGTACGCACTGTACAACAATTACACTATTTTATATGTATATCCGCTTGTATTGTTGCAACGTGTTGCCCGTGTACAACAAGCCTCGCATTCTCTTCATCTTGTCGTCCCTCCGCACTCGTACCTTCCGCGTAAACTCTCAACATCTCAACACCTCATCACCTCGTTCCCATCAACATTCTTTGGCATTATTTAGTGAGCTTAAGTTCAATAACGCTTTCGTCATCGATCCTCTGTTTTATGAAGTAATATTTTAATTTTTGTCAATATATATTTTAAAATTATTGCACTTCATAATAAAATCATTTTGTGAGTTAATTATATCATTTCATACATCTAGGTAGAAGGTTGAAGGTGAGTCGATTAAAGGAAATTATAAATATATATGTAAATGAATGGATTTTCCAATTCATTCAGTTTCAGGTGTTTTGAGTATTATGATCGATGTAATTATTTAAATATATAACAACGGTTAGATAGTTGTGACCTAATTCTATTCAGTCAGTTGAATCGTATCAAAATAAATAGCCTCTCTCAGAATGAAAGCTTCGAGCCGCAGCAGGCGGTGACCCGGCTCCGGTCTCACTTGTATCGCTTCAGATATAAATATACTACATAGATTATATTCGTTAGTCGGTTAAAATTCATTGCAGGTTGTGTTCGAGTCGTGTTAGCACAAAATCATGTATACGGATAAAACAGCACCAAACGGTTCACAGGCACCCACGGGGATAAGGTTTCACAAATAACGTTGCTTCAGCCTGTCCTCCACGAGATCCAGTCGAGCAGCGCGAGGAGGATGCGCGGCGTACGAGCGGGAGCGGGAGCGGGGGCGGGCGCGGGCGCGTCTCAGAGCGTGCGGAGAGCGCGTCAGACGTGCGACTCGAGCGGCGGGCGCGGCGGCGGCACGAGCGCGGCGGGCCAGGGTGCGGGCGCGCTGAGGTCGGGCGAGGAGGTGCGCGTGTGGCGCGCGCCCCACCCGTCCTTGTCGAAGTCCTTGGTGCCGCCGACTGTGTGGCGCCGCTTGATGCCGCGCTCGGGCATGCCGTTCTTGCGCTTCAGCTTTGTGGAGCGCCAGGCGCCGGCCTCGCGCCGCCGCGCCACGTTCCACTCGCACTTCTCCAGCTTGCTGGGCCGGTCCGCCTTGCCGAGCGAGTCGGACCGCTGCAGCCGGTCGGCGCGGCAGTTGAGGCTCTCGGAGCGCAGCACGCGCGCCTCGCCGCGCTCCTGCTCGCGGCTGAGGGACTCGGAGCGCTTGAGCTTGGCGCAGTCGTCGTCGCCGCCCGCGGCCGCCGCCGGCTCGCCCTCGGGCGCCAGCGCGGCGCTGTTGCGCTTCACGGTCTCGGGGTTGGCGAGGCGGATGGGCGCGTAGTAGGGCAGGCGCTTGTCGTTGTCGGGCGCGGTGTCGGCGCTGGAGGCCTGCGAGCGCGTGTCGACGTCCTTGTCGTCGTCGAGTGGGCGGCGCGGCCCGAGGCAGTTCTCCTTCTCGGAGTCGTCGTTGTCGAGCGGCTTCTCGCTGCGATCGCGGCGCGGCCAGTGGCGCGCCTCGTCCTCGTTGCTGCTGGAAGAGGAGTGGCGGAGGTCGCGCGCGAGCCAGGCGGCCTTCAGCTCGTGGGCGCGCGCGGCGGGGGAGGCGGCGGGCGAGGGAGCGGGCGAGGCGCGCTCGCGGCCCAGCGAAGGCGAGCTGCCGCTGGACTTGTCCTCGCCCTCGGCGTCGTCCTGGCACTCGTCGTCCGCGTACGGGATGCTGCCGTCGTCGAGCGGCGACGAGTTGTTGAGGGTGCGCAGCTTCTGGTCGAACGTGCTCGTCAGAGAGGACACGAGGTCTCCGGGTCCTAGAACAAAAGTGAACGTCAGCGGGAGGTCGACGCGGAAGTCGGGACACATAGATAAGCGTGTTAGAGAGAGTTCGCGCGGTTACGTGCGTGACGAGTCAGTCGTTGATTAATGAATGGTATGAATTATGTAGAGGAGGATGGTGCGATGGCCGACGAGATCTATTCTATGAGATGCACGAGCGGAAGCCGTGCGGTCAGCGGCCGCGGCGCGAAGCGTTAGTTCGATGGGAGCGATGAGCTTGCTTGCGCCCGTGCACATGTAAAGGTCCCGGACACCGCAGAGATCGCAGCGGGGCGCAAACAACCTGGCCCCGTGTTATCGGCCTTGCTCCGGTACACGCACACACTTGCAACACGCACGCTCACAATCCTATACCTTTCACGTGGACAAAACAAAGAGATTGCTGTGTCTACTCTCTGACGTCAGTACTGGACACCTAATGGAAATAGTAGACACATTTATTGTACATTAAGTAGCATAAAAATACATAAAAAAAAATCCAATAAAAAATAAGCTATACAAATGATCAAGGTACATTCGGAATGCTTGCTTGAGTAGTAAGCGAGCGGC
>NW_013529869.1:3696626-3848198 GCF_000836235.2 Papilio xuthus
GGGGGGGGGGGGGGGGGGGGGGGGGCGGGACTTACCGTCGATGGAGAATGTGTTGAGCGTGTGCCGCGCGCCGCTCGACTCTATCTCGATCCTGCAATAGACAAAAATAATAAAGTTGTCGTCCAAAATATTAAGTCATCAATTTTATATGTGAGGGTGGTGATAAACGAGCTAAAGGATTTATGCTAACTCTGTAATGAGACAAAGATGGGTACGTCGTATGTACTGACTTGTCTGTGGAGTGGTGCGAGTGGTGTGAGTGGTGCAGGCCGTCGTAGTGGGCGAGCGCGGTGGCGTGGTGCGGCGGGGAGGAGGGCGGGGACTTGTCTGAGCCCGCCCACTTCTTGTCTGCGGCGGCGGCCTTGGTCCGCGGCTTGCGCTGGATCTTGCGGTTCGCCGCTGATATTATCGACGACACGATGTCGCGGGTCGATACGTCTTTGCCTAAGAATTGAACACTGGATTAGTTTTATATTCCTTTGATTTATCTTCATTTATTCAATTGTGTAACATGAAGTGTTAAGGCTTGTTCGTGCGTACCTTCAATCTTCTTGACGTTGTGTATGAGCAGGTCGCGGCTGGGCTGCGGCGCGTCCCCGCCCTGCAGCTCGGCCGGCGGCTCGCCCGCGTTCTCTTCGAAGTACCACGAGTACTGCAGCACCACAACATACATATTTATTTTGTCGATTACATAGTTTTTAAGTATGTGATTGAATGATTGCGCTGCGAGGTGTACGTACATGCATGAGGAAGGACTCGATGATGCGGCACTGGCTGGACATGTCGTTGACCATAGCGAGCATGTCGTCGGAGGCGGCGCGCACGAGCGTGGGGCCGAACACGATGGCGAGGTTGCGCGGCTCCATCTTGTTGGCGGCGGAGTGCGCGGCCACGCGGCGCAGGTGCTGCACCAGGTACCGCAGCGTGGCGTAGTGCGCCGCCGGCAGCGCCTGCACCAGCCGCCGCAGCTCGCGCCCGCGCTCCGGGCTGCGGTCCGCCGCTGTAACGTGACACAACATATTCATAACGCACTTTACCTAAAAATATATTTTTTTTAACAAATTTTTAAATCAGTATTGATGTCGAGTGGTCGTGTTCGTAATGCAGTACATACCGATAAATGCGGGGTAGAGGTGGTGCGTGAGGAGCGGGTCGGGCAGGCGGCGCAGGTACGCCTTGAGCAGACTGGAGGCGACGTGCACGTCTGCCCAGCGCGGGTCGCCGGCGGGCGCGCAGCCGCGGTCCAGCGCCGCCGCCAGCGCAGCCACGCCCCCCGCGTTGCCCGGCACGCGGTACACGCCCACCGTGCGCAAACCGTACGCCTGCACACACAACGTAAACTGTACTGCAGCCCGCGAGGAAGGTAGGCGAGGTAGCTAAAGTACTGTCGTTAAAATAATTATATCTGTATGAGTAACGTAATATATTAAAATGCTTACCTCAACAGCGGTGGCGGGTAGCGTGACGGCGAGCGGCACGCCGGGGTGGTCGGGGTCGGTGGGGCAGCGCTCGAGCGGCGCGCCCAGCCAGCCCGTCACAGCCGGCGCCCCGCCCGCACCCGCCCCCGCCCCGCCCTGCATGCGCCGCAGCTGCTTCGCCATGCGACCCTTCCACGTCTTGTTCTTGGGCGACGACGGCAGCGTTGGTGTTGGCGGGCCTGCAATTTTAATTATTCTGTTACAATATGTCACTAGTTACCCAGTATTTTTTTTAAATATCCAGTTGTATGTAAGTTTAAATACAAACATAAGTTTCAATTTATCAACACTTCTATCTGATTGGTAATCAATTGCAGTCTTTATATAACCGTATGACACAATATCTTATCGTTACTTACTAGAATAGAATAAAATATTTCAAGAGTATCGACGGATTGATTATTCCCTCTACAAAGTGGCACATCGTAGGTACCATTCGAAAAGAAAAAATTGCAATAAATCTTTTGAATATAAGGTTTAATAGAACAAGAGAGGTGTTCGCACGCAGTGGTTGCGTGCTCGATGCACGTCTTGTGCGCAGGTCGCAGCGCACGCGCAGCCGGCGCTGGTGCGGTAAATAGGTGTTTAATTAAGATTGACGGCTCAGATTGACCGCCTGTTGCGTGACTCGAATGGTTAGCAATTATTGTGCAGCGCCATTCGTAATTACAGGTCACATCCCTAGATCTATAAAAGGTTTACTCCCTATATATTTATTCTATAAAAACTTTAATTTATACAAAGACATCAATCACTTTTGAAAGATATACGCATTTGTTTTATTACAAATAGTACTTTCATGTCCCAGAAATGATTTCTTGCACACTTTGCAGTAATAAATTTACACTAATACTTTAGTGACATTTCGTGGTCACTAATGGATCCGTAATAAACGATGATTGAAATTTACCTTGATGTCTTAAAATTTATGTCCAAATTATTTTAATATTAATAAATCAATTTTAATGGGTTGAAATGCACAAGTCAAGAAATTCGCTTGTAAATATTGTACAGGGATTTAAATAAAAAACCCTTGTTTGCAGAAAAATGTGTTAATATTGTAGAACATGAATACCAGAAGGACATAGAAAAACTGATTTGACATTACTAAATTCAAAAGTTTAATTTCTTCTTTTTTCTTAGATTTAATGGCTGCTAAAGCGTAAAAACTCCTTGAACATACCGGCCACCAAAGACTATTTTAGTCTTTAAAATCCTTAAAGACCGGCCACCGTGAGGGAATTTTTAAATATTTTTAGGCAAAATTGATTTCAGCAACTGTCGTTTTAACATCGTGTTCTCTTTTCACTATACTGTCACGACTCGTACTAACTGGCCTGTGTGTAGCTGCATTATTCGACCAAGTAGCCATTTCGTTGGTGAAATATTCTCCTCTTCTATTGTATCATAATCCTCTCTCCCGTCGCCGGTGGTGTGTTCTCTAGTGTTCTGTTCAAATCTTCTTGAATTTGGTGAATAGTTTCTAAAACACTAGATGTAAATGTTCCTCTTTGTTGTTACTATATTCTGCCGGAAAAATGTGTTACTTTCTAACCGATAAAATCTGTGTTGTTCCTTCGTGTATTCTCAAACTCTAATAAACTTCTTTTAAATGTTGCAATAATTTCATTCTGATATCATCTCCTTATATGTGTGTTGTTCTAAATTTGCTAACTATATCTCCTATAAGTTTGATGACATTTGCGTGAGTCTTTTCAAACGTGTTTTTTAATTCGTTTGCTGCTCCGATGAGGTTTGTATCGTTATCTTTCCTTATATTCTTAAAATAACCTCTTCGGACCTTCTTATTTACTGCGAACCTCGATTCATTGTTTTGAGAAGTGCATCCTTTATTATCAAATTCAAGATGTGTGTCTTATTAGGTTTAATAACAGGGTGTGTAAAATCATCTGACAAACTGGCATCATTCAACCTGCCTCCTAATCTCATCTGCCATCTCTATTTCTCTAACGAATGGATCTTCAGTTCTCAGTTTACATCTCCTTAATAAATTATGTAATTGTTCTCTTCTATCTGCAAATCAGTGTTGTTCTAATTCTTCTTAAAATCTGATTTCAGATCATTATTTCTTTGTTAGTGTTGTATTTAGTTTCAATTTGTTGTAATACTTAAATCATTGTAAATTACTTATCTCTATTCTTATTCAATTGATTAACTTATACTTACAAATGTTCACTATATCATCTCATTTGAAAATCAGCAACTCCTTTGTATAACTAAATATAAATATAGCTGTGCTTACTTTAGACTCCAAACAGTTGATTGACTCGAATGAGTGTGTACATCTGACGAAATGTGACTTTACTAATATGATATGGAAACTCAGCTAAGTAAAGTGGACTTTCTCATGAAAATTGTAATCTTTTCATCTCACTGTCTCTGATCTTAAATTGTTGAATATCTTCTGCGTTTGAAAACTCCTCATAGAATCCTCCTTAATAGAAGGGTTATTGTTGCATTGCCAAATGTTGACTTACTTGTATTATTCTAAAGCTTGCTCTGGTTCATCGCGTCAAGCGATGCTTCTTAATTTGTATTCTACTTCGATCTCAATCCAACTGTCAGTTTGTATGATATCTCCTATTACTAATCTTGTTTGATCCCAGACTATCAAGTGCATAAGTGTTTCTCTTGTGAATATCTCTACTGATCTCTTACGTTGTGTCTGTATGCTCTTATTCATTGAATGATGTAAAAATAACCAAACAGTTGTGTTTTCTCATTTGTCCTTTTCCGCGTAGTCTAAACTTAAATACTCTATGATACGATCTTTACCTTTAGGGTATGTGAATTTGTAAATACTTTACCAAATATTGTATATCATATGTTGTATACTTCTCTTCTAGAAATTGTTTAAAAAGAACTTACTGCATAAGTTCCGTTCTCATCTCTTCTCATTGTAGCCTTGTATATTATTTCCATCATCTTTTGTTAATATTCCCGTAGTGTTTCTTAAGTCTCATTCTGTCTACGAAAACTTCTGCAATAAATCTTATCTTACTTATGTGTATCTATACTACTCTCACAAAACTCCTTAATATAATATTGTCTAATGTACTGCTAATATGTTGTGATTTGCTTATATTGTATGTGCACTTTTATTTATGTTGCTCTCTCTCTCTCTCTCGTTTTCTCTCTCTTTCGCTTTCTCTATGTCATGCTTGTTTTACCTGTATATCACTCGATAGACTCATTCCATACGAGTGAACTTTGTCTGTCTCCTTGTTTAATATACCATAATTGTATGACCTCAGTCCTCAGCTTAAAGTTATGGTACCTCACTTATGAAGAGACAGGTGGACCCTTTATTCCACATTATGGAAAAGGGCTGTTAAGGCAAAAACAATGCACTGACATCTAGGTGTAAGGTTGTATATTGCGTCTTACCGCACTCTTAACTCCTCTTACCTTAACCTATGTTTGCTACCTCGTTTTGTGTCCAATCCTTTTTACCGAGTCTAACCTCTCGGTAATGAACGAGGTCTGTGTGTCCTGGTCATGGAGAGCGCTAACGACGTGTGAATGTTCTGTGTCTGAAAAATCATCTGTTAGTGCTGTTCGATACAATATTAACCAGGCTGCTGCATTCCAGGAGAAGTGTGCTATTCCTTATTATTCCTTCTCCTTCGGGTCTTTTGTATTTCTGCTGCTGTATCCATGTTCTCCCAATATAGCTCCTTCCAGGGTGTATGACTGCATGCTGTTTCTAATTGATATATTTTACAAGATGTGAGTTGCTTATTTAATGAATATGATTGAGCGGTTGCTTAAAAATACTTTCTTGTTTCATTGCATTTTAACTTATAAATGTTTGTTGTAATGTTATTTGTTTGATAGTATTGGTTAACTTGAAATATCTTATAATTCTTCTGTATGAAACTGAACAATCAGTTCTTCTTAAAGAAATGTGTAATAATGCAATTGGCAACATACCGCTTATAATCATACTGCTTCTTAAAAATAGTCCAGGCTTCTGCTATTTCTCGACTTACTTGTACTGTTATGTAAGCAATGTTTACCTCTTCCTTCGGACCATGTAACTTTTATACGACCAATAAGCTTCCGTTTTGTTGTTAATTGAAAATCTTGAAAATTGTAAAATTATACCACTCAATAGTCTCCATTACTCTTGTAAAACAATCCGACTCGATTTGGACCAAAATGTACAGGGATTTAAATAAAAAACCCTTGTTTGCAGAAAAATGTGTTAATATTGTAGAACATGAATACCAGAAGGACATAGAAAAACTGATTTGACATTACTAAATTCAAAAGTTTAATTTCTTCTTTTTTCATTGATTTAATGGCTGCTAAAGCGTAAAAACTCCTTGAACAAATATTATATAAATAAACGTACTAAATAATAGGTACATATAAACATACCAGTAGGCGATCTATTCCTTGTGATTTTCTTGCTGCGTTGCGGCGGCAGGGGGGAGGGACAGTCGGGCTGTGTGCCGGCGGGTGCAGGCGCGGGCGCGGCGGCAGGCTCCGCTGTGTTGTTTGATGCGGGTGCGGTGGGTGCAGGTTCCGCGGGCGGGGGCTCTGCTGAATGCCTTCTTAGTGCCTCCAACCACCGCTGCGCATCGGCTGCACCGTCCGCCTAGAATTACATTCATGTTCCTTAGTCAAACCATTTCTTCAATCAGTTTTCATGCAGTATGTCAGGAAGAAGTAAAGGCGCGTTTAAGAACCCACTTCATCATAAATTAAAATAATGTACACTTTAGTTTTAAGTACCCTACTAACGAAAGTACCCGTAAAACTAAGAACTAATTTTAAGATTGAGGTTGTGCTATTGTAGTGACATACCTGCAGCAGCAGCTCCGCGCCGGCGGCGGTGGTGACGCGCACGACGTGCTTGCGCTTCGTGTAGTCGTCTGCGAGCGCGGCCAGCGAGTAGCGGACGTCCAGCGCGTCCCTTGAGCCGCTCTCCGCCGCCACTGCGCCGCTCGCGCCGCCCGGGCTCTGTGGAAACACCCTTACATTACAACAAAGAAGATATTGAAACACTGTCCAGTTTAATAAGAAACTACACTACAACAAAACTCCTTTAGTGGCCAATTAATGATTCTGAGTACGGTGGTTAGACAACTTTGTTTGATCTTTTTCGTGATTACCCACACGGAGGTCTAATAAAAAATACTTGCGATTTAAAACGTACATTCCGTGTTTTACGTGTGTTTACTCTGAAGTTTCTATTTTCGCAACAACTAAACAATTGCCTGGGCGCAGCGCAGGCACGTGAACAGATACAATCAATCTTCGCGCGCGTTTTTCAGAACTTCGAGTCGGACACTGTGACAGGACGTGTAACCCATTAGGGTAGCCATCTTGCTTATGTCCAGGAAAAAGTTTTATTTCTTTTAATTTGTACCTTTCACTTTTTTAACATTTAAATCATTGACATTTACTTACTACTTACTATCCAATTACATTGACTTATAACAATATTTATCAAAGTAATTGGATAATAAATCTTTGTTTTAACCAACAAAAATATAAAATTCAATTTTTTAAATAATATATTTGTCTTAAAATTAATTGGAAAACCTACTAGGAACGGAATTTGTTTCTTTTTTGAAATTCAGGTTCGTCATTTTTGAAGCGGTGCCAATTCTTTGATTTGCCAACGCGTTAATTATAATTACACTATTGGTATAAAAGATGACATTGCTAACGGATATCCTAACGACATCAGTTTGTTAAACAATTATTTAAAATCTATGGGATGTTTAAAACGCTAACAAAATGTCAAAATATTCTTTCATCTAACTGGTATAACTAAGCGACGTATCGTCAACTAGCTATAAAAAACAAGCCATCAGGAAAATCGGTTCAAGTTTATTTAAGAAGTGATTATTCGGCAAAATCGAGAATGATTACACGGGTGCTGTATTTCATTAACGATCGACTTCACGCCTTTCGTCAAAAGTAGAATGATCATCATTTAGCTTTAGAGAGCTCGTGCGTACCGAATTGCTCACGGAACTGAAATAAAAAAATATCGACTCGCTTTCACCCCCTAATTACGAACATTAGCTTACCAAAATGAAATAAATAGTCGTGAATAAGGCAATTGATTGCGAGACACGATCCTCTGTCTTCGGCATCGTTATCTAAAGAGATATTAATCAAAGAATAGAGAATGGTATAAGTGTGTCATTTGATAAAAAATAAAATATCCTAATGGCTTTTTATATTTTAGTTGACAATATTAAAATGTATCAAAAATGCTGCAAAAGAAACTTCAATTTATTTCGTTCATCTTAATGAAAAAAAACCTAACACTACTTTACTCCAAGCACGATTTTGGGAAACCTTTTTTATGTTCTAGCATGAGAATAACCTATTTTTAATAAAATATAAAATATGTTTAAATAAAATCAGTCATAAAAACACAAATAAAACGCGATACCGAACATAAATTAATCTCGTTTTTATTTAAACCGAACCAATTTACTATATCTTATAGAATTTAACATCAATTAAGTCCTATGCGACTCTAGTATTATACATTTCAGACAATCTATGGTGGATTGTCGACTCAATATAACGGAGTTTATCGAGTTCAGTTTATTATTATAATTAATTTAGTATCAGTGAGTCATGCTTTAAACCTTTACTGAAAAGGAAACAGTATTTTAATTACTTTACACACCACGTTATGTTTTTATTGTTTTTTATGTTGTTCGTATATTTTATTTGGTTATTTCAATGTATCTTTCTTTCAGATGGACCGATGAACTTATGAGAACGGTAGGAAGTTGTTGTAATGCAAGGGAGATCACATGAAACAACATACATTTAGCATTAACACGATTTGTTTTTCGTTTAATTACTTTAAGTTAAATGGTAGTTGTAGAAAACGCTTTTTAAAATTCTCGCGAACAGACTTTAGTTTGAATGTCATGGGTGAAGACAATAAAAAATAGACGGTGAAAGTCGTTTGAGGATGTCGTAGTGTCGAAGGTCGTATTTGCATAACGAATGGTTTTCAGTTCGCAAAGATTGACTTCGGGTCGTCTAAATACTAAGAAAAATAGGTCTTGCTTAAGCTGGTCTTTGTTTCAAACAAAAGTTCAATAAAGGTACGTTTAAAGAATTTAAAATGTAACACTTTTAAAGTACTTGAATCATTTACGAGAATTATAGCATCCTGCTAGAAGATGTAATTGCCGCCTACGTCTTGTACACGTTGAATTGATGGCTTGTGTAGGCTTTACAGTTCAGCGTGATTAGATGTTATGCACGTGTGATTTGGCACGTTCGTAACAAGAGCACTCTTCTGCCCGACGTGCCAGCTCAATTGCAATACCTAGACTTGTAACCTACATAGACAATTGTGGTGACTACATCGATTTTACCTTTTTGATTTTTAATCGATTCATTTGGATATGCCCTACTTACGTCTTTTATAGTTAGTATTGGTCATCAACAAGATAAATTGATTCCTGTAAACTTTAATATAAATTGAACTTTTTTCTAATGATTCACTTGATTAAAATATTTGAAACATATTTCCGACTGCGGATAGACTATTAGTGACTGCTAATCGACAAAACTAGAATACATTTATATGTAAAAATTCATAGTAAAAACAAAACAAATCATGGAAGTAGATCAAACGTGATTTTGTCAAAGACGAATCGAAGCTATAGATCATGTTGTAAAAGAGGGCGTAGATGTACAAATTTTATCACGTCCAATGAATATTCATTTTCTCTAACATGTATCGAAACACGTGGAAAGTGACCCGGTGATACAGTTACCGATTTCGGGCCTCGTGAGTTGAGTTTTAGAATTAAAGTCGCTCGTGTGCTTTTGATAGTTATTAACTTATCGTGAGTCGATAACATCTCGCTACGCCGGTTTTATGATCTGTGAGAAAACAGACATGCTTTCAAATAGTCTCGAAAATTACCAGCCTCAGATAAGTATCGGTATATTCCATCTGACACACATTCGATAAAAATGTTTTGTCCAATAAGTACTACATGAAAAATTACTTTCGAGTTTAGGTATAGACGGAAATTTCAATCAGCGTTATAATATTCTAATTACCTTTACTAAGATATTAAACATAGTCAATAGTTACATTATTTTAACTATGTTAATAAACCTCGAAAAGCCTATATTATATTAACAACGTGCATCACTTCAAAAGACGTGATAAAAACAAGCTAAACAACAACTGTACTCAACAAAAACTGTCACTTTCTAAACGGGAAGAAGTAGTTAAGCAATTATACGACTAATGATAGCAAGTTAGTAACGACATTAACTATATTTTGGTGCAGTTGGAAAAAGTTTTGATACAAAAGAATTTGATGTTGATCGTCACGAAGCATGCGTGTACGATACGTAATCGATACCATTGATAGCAAGCCACGCAGTTGATATTGTACAAAATATTCTCATGTCTCTAAAATCAAGATGCAATATGCGTAGTAACATTATGAAGATGTCAGAAGTTAACACAAAGGTCTTTTTAGATGAGCCTTGGTAGAGACCGGCAAATGTCACTTAATCTAAGTCAAGGTACAAAGAGACGAGTTAAATCCATGAAACGCTGTCCGACTGCGGGAGCATAAAGACCCTTTCACAATAGACGGCTGGCATTGGAACTGAACGACTTGATGGAAGATTAACAGCATTTGAAATTACCATTTATTTATTTTTTCATTTCAAGTGTCAGAAGCTCATCATGTTGTCATAGCTTGTCGCCTTCAGACACATCACTCAGATAAAATCCTTCACTACAGGCCAGGTTTTTTTTTAAGCTTTATAATTTAGGAACCGTTTACAAAGTGCAAATGTAGCGTAAATATTTTTGTGTACCTTGATATAAAGTTAAAGACATTTTAAATCATCTTATTCGATAGAATACTAATATTTTTTACATGTTTGAACATTTTATCTTAGTTAATTAACAAGTGTAACTCAATATTTGCAGCCAAATAAAATGCGAAACATAATACCCGAGAACAGTATCGATGTGTCCGGTAATAATAAACATTCGTCGCGAGAATAAAAATCTTTAGGAAATTAAATGCGACAGCGGTAAACTCACCAATATATCTGTGTACCAGAGAGTCATGGCTTGGCCGGAGTCCATTGCCGTCAAAACCGAGCGCGATGACGTCTCGTGGTCATTGTCAATGCTCGGCATCAGCTCGCACACACAATAGTAATTGCAATTGTTTACAACGACTCGTTATCCTTCACTATTATTGTAATCACTGAACTGTTAACTATCACATAAATCCAGCAGAGACAACGACCTGATAACATATCGCCGATCCTGGACATCGATAAACTGAATATTCACAGTACGCTTTACACTTCATGTATCACACATGTTTTAAATACGTATGTCGAATGTATAAATAAAGACGTCCGTGATGTATGAGAGGTAGGAGCGAAATAAATGTATCGGAAGAGAGGATGCGACGGTTGCGGGGGCGGTGCCGCGCGTGCGTCGCTCTGCGCCTGCGCAGAGAAAGTGCCGCAGACTCCGCGCCGTCTGCCAAAGCGACGTTTTCACGGTTCTGAAATTGATAGTCTTTTCCGGACGACTTGCTCTTCACAATGAGGACAACTAGAAGACTGATTTGTCTCTTTTCTTTGAACTTTTAATTTTTATTTTTCTTTCAAGTTACTTCTCTGAAGTTGGTATGACGTTATATCGTTTTTTCAAACCGTTTAATTAAATCTTTATCGCTATGAAATTCTGTGAGTAAATGGAATAAGTTTTAGTTAAATTTTGTCGATCATGATAAAGAGTCGTAAATAAGTTCAGGTTATTTGATGTGGTTGCCGATTTGTCCCTATCGTGATCGCACAATGGGCTATAAATAGGCTTTGCGGATACTATAAAATTTGATTCGCTAACGCACTTATCCAGTAATCACAATTCGTCATACTTTTACTTCTATTCCAAATTTTGTCATACATGTACTTGAATATTGAATATGTGTAAGGATTTATTTATTACGATTATTAGCATTCATTTAACTTTATTGAAAATCCTCGTTACCTCTATTGTTATATTTTGAATTTTTACGAGTTTTCTGTTTATTTCTTTCCTTATTCTGGCTTTCCGTGTTAATAAAATTACGAAACTAAGAACAGTACTTAAAACATTGTATGCAAATATGAGATCTTGCATAGATGTCAGTGATTTGGACGATTTGAAAGGAAATGACGAATTCATTTTTTACGACAATGTGTCATCGAGGCATAACTTAAAAAACGTTGCCTAAAAACGCGAGTGACTCATCAAACTACTTGTAGTTATTGTGATTAAAAGGATAGCTAGACAATACTATCTTATCTTAGAGGCACAATTGTTTAACAAAATTACAGTAAAATATAAACGAAAATTATACATTTTCGTAACGACTATTCTCCGAATTGTTCACCTTATCGTTGAAATATTTAGAGGTGCCGAATTCTAGTGAAGATATAAAATATTATTTGGCGCAAATATTATTTTTGGTTTCATTCTAATAGTTTTATTATTAACAATTTGTTGACATTAGTTACTATTTCCTGTCGCGAATGTGTGCGAATCTTGGAAATTTTTTAACGCAAATTTAGATTTTCCTTCATTGAGATATATTTCAGAGAAAATGTAAATAATACATTTTATTACGAAAACGAAACTATTTTTCAAAGTGTGTTCGTGTTTTGAGGATAGATAAGACAAGAACAATGCAACTTTTGTCAATAGCAACCTACATTAAATGGTTACTTAACCTTTAAACTCATCATCAAATTAATAAGTGTGTTTTATGTATTTTTAATATTTCTACGTAACAAATTATTATGTACCAATCTTCATATGTCTATTTTATTTATGTAATAGTTACGGCAGATACTTGAAAATAACGTCGTCTTTTTGATTGAGAGCTGCGTCGTAACCAAGTGACGAATAAACAACGGACTGTTTGCGATGACTCAACTTCGACGTCTCAGACGATTTTATAGTTAAGTACTTCTGATTACAGATCGTATTATTTACAGAGACATTTGTGTTAATTTTATTAAATCACCAACACGAGCCTGTATTAGTTGACATTAGATCATAGGCTTTATACGATACATTCTACCCACGGTCTTTGCATTCTGCATCTCAGACAAAATTTATGAGCAAAAACGTTTTGTCTTTATGTATTATATCCGTAAATTTCACCTGACTTTGAGTTGCGAGTCTTTATTGACTCACTATTAGAAATCTCTATATATTAAATACTCTATGTTGGCAATATTACCAGCGAACCTTGCTGTAATATTTGGTAATAACAGAGTCATACTTGCGCAATCTTGTAGAAAGTTTCTTCAGCTCGATTCGTCTAATGAGGGGTATTTTAAAATATAGCGGTAGACAGGAACGTTATAAATTACAACAAAACCTTTCATGTAATGACATAGACGTTAAGTTATACAATAAATGAGAACTGTAATTACCATAGAGATAAATAAAGTTATGGCCAATAATACAGCTAATAATAAGTCGACTCAAATTAAAATAATTTCTAAGCCCTTATATTGACTTTCTTATCCGAAAAAAATGTCATTTAAATTTAACTTTTGATTAATTTAGGTAAACATAACTCCGTCTAAGTTACAATAAAGCAAAATACTTGTTAACAAAATAAACAGTGTTTTGTTACATTCTACGAATTTGTACGGACGTTCTTAAAAGGTTTGACGCATCAAATATTTCGGATGAAAGGTACAAAATAGTATTCGATCTTTTTTATGAAAATAATCCCATATCCATCTGTATATGTTACATCAGATGCCCACGTCACCGCATATCGGAGTTAAAATGTTAATACATTTGTGTTTACAACCTATTTAACTCTTAAGCGGCACAACTGTAAGTAGATAAAGCAACAAGAGTATGTTATCGAATTGACGAGTTTATTTTTTAATCGGCAAAAGATAAAAAAGCAGCCGCCGACGTTACTGTGTTTTGAGGTTGTCTCGAATGGAATTGAGTTTCTTTATAAACCAAATTTGTAAATAGCGGTACATTTGATGAGGTTTTGATACTAAAAAATAAATTTTAGAAAGAAATGCGAATTCTCTATTAATTTTGTTGAGATGTGAAGCAAAGCTCTCACTCAAGTTAGTTCAAATAAGGTCAGTGGGTTGCTATCGAGTTTGGCTCGGTGCCTAGACCCTAGTTAAGAGACTGGAACTTAGATCATCGGTTTGTTGGTCAATGGCCCTCAAGTAGTGCTCATAATTTTTCAAGTGCTCTGGAAGCTATTTTTCGATGTATTAAGTATGGAACGAGTTAATGAATAATTCTAAAACGATTTTTATTATCTATAAAGATTATTTATATCTTCTATAGATCACGTGATTACGTGACTTTGTGTTAAAAATAATTGTACCAAATAATCATTGTTTATTGAACACGAAAGGAGCAGCTGCTTATTAGCAGAATGGCTTCCAGATGAAAAGACTGCGTAGTGTGGTGTAGGCGGCGTTCCTCGACCGGGATGCGCGGCTCACGCTTCGTCGGCCACCGATCGCACAGTAACCACAGCCACACACTACGCACAACCTTTAATAAATCCACTGGGACTAATTCGGAATTCTTCTATGTGCTCTCCGTAGCGAGTGATTATCAATGGGAAGGTCTGTTTACACTAATACCGATTAAGGTCAAGCATTGAATCGTTAATCATTTTGAATATTCTAAAGCCAAAGAACAATTGACTTATTTTTATTGATTGTCACATATCCGCAATATGAATGAATCGATTTATTTAATAATTACATTGGACAGCGCTGTAACACGATAACCTATTGTCTTTGCGCGGTCGCGTGCGCATGAAAATCGTCAACATAATCGATATCGAGTTCCGAGTGGCGTCACTGATACCGGCATGAATCACGGAACCTTCGGACGCTTTCATTAAATATAAATATGCAATTAGCCATAGAAAGTAAACCATAATAATTGGCAAGCGACCGCCAACCCACTCGCCTATTGAGCGAATCCGACGCGGAAATAAATTAAACCTGGAAGAGACTAGACGTGGGCGCGATTGTTTTAGAGCGTAGTTGCGCCGGCGAAAGTAAAAGTCGCCTAATCGGATGACTAACGCTAATCTATCTTATTTGGTAACGACTATTATCGAAGTTGTCGATGATCTGTGTTGCATTGCCGTATAAACTACTGCGTTATGAAATAGATTGAGTAACTATTTGTTTTTGATGAATGGTCTAATAACAATTGTTATGTTGCAAAATTATTTATGTATTTCCTGAGCCGTCATTTCTTTTCGCGTTTGCGTGTAGAATGTAGACATAAATAGTGCAAACAAATGGAAGTACCTCGGTGTCGAAGAAAATTTAACTGATTTACATTGTTTTTTATGTTTAAAGCACAATGGGACAAGAAAAATACACTGTATTTTTATGGCAATTAAAACTAATTTTTAAGTCTAGTAAACATTGATTATTGTTTACAGAACCGCTGTAACAAGACAGTCGTACAATTTAAATTATAACTTCTGTTAACATTACTCGAGTATTCAACGTTTGTAATCGTATGCACTCGATTGCAATCACCCGCATCTAACATTTGCATGTGTAACTTCCAGCAATGTTAGATCCGCGTAAGTTGTCTATGCAGTGCGGTCACTCACCCCGGCAAGGCGGAGCGGACAGCGACAGCGATGTGCGTATGCGCATTGCGTATTGTCGATTGCGGGATAGTGGAGACGCAGCTGTATATGCTAGTTTTACATGGAGCCAGATCAGTAAGGCAGAGGAGCAGACAGTGCAACATTGCAACTGTTTGAAGGTATACTTGCTGTCAAAACTACAAAATAGTAGTACTATTCTCTACTACTGTTTTACCCATCATGTGATACTTGCATTACAGCGATGTCGAATCTTCCGTACATCTCATATTGTTTTCAATGTCAACAACTTTCACGCAAAATTAATTGCAGGGTAGGTGGCGCTTCATATTGACAATGCGCATGATGACGTGACGTGTTACCTGTTACGCTTTATTTCATTACAATTTAATAATTTGTTATGTTTGATTGGTATATTAATATTTTTAATTTTACTCCATTAAATGTTTACTAATTAGTGCGACACTGGGTACGTGCACACGTCGTATATTTACCGACGTAATATTTTTTTTAATAACCAATTGTAATATTTTTCCAATATGTGTTACCTACTGTTACATGAAATAAATAAAATAAATAATTGAAGAAAGCAAATTCTGATATTGTTATACAGTATGTTGCAACATAACATGTGCGCGAGTGCAAACAGTACCTAAAGCCAGACGGGTCGGGCAGCGGCCGCGACACTCGGTCTGGCGATACCGACATCGCCTGCATCATTCATATTAATATCCTAACACAACCATTACATATATTTTCCTTCATAAAAATATCAAAAGCAAAATTTTTAATTCAAATAAATATTTCATTCTGAGAACATATTTTGCCACGGCGATATCGAGAAAATACTAATTTAACTACAAAGAAAATTTTATATATTTCGCCGCGGACTTTCTGACTGTGAATGTGCCGAGATTTATTGATGTAAAGTGTTTATAACTTTTAGTTTGCTACAACAATTTATAAATGTTCAAGTAATGGGAAATTTTATTTTAAACAAGCTTTTATCAATTTTCCATTTAAATGACGTAGATAAATCTAATAGATGAGTAAATAAACATATGTAAAATGATTAGTCTCGGTGTGTCCCGATCCTTATAAACCTTATTTGCGTTGTACTGCGGAACACTGAGTGGCTCCGTTGTTCCGATGTAATTACGTGTTGCAGTGTGCGTACCGACTGCACGTCAATTACTGGAAGCGTAATGGGATGTCTATACGTAAAGATATGAGTGCGCTTTCAATGCGGGCATGCGCTCTAACGAACACATGTGCTGCATAACCACGGCTGTTGTGAGTTAAGTGGACAGGATTACAGAATAGATGATAAAACGTCAATAATATTGGCTATTACGGAGTATATTGCGAGTTTTTGTATCGATTTATGTAGTTTTTTAAGGGGCTTTTCTCTTTTTCTAGGAATACGTGATCTGATAGTTTTTGGTTTCATTCTTGGTAAAGATTTTATCTTACACAAATTGTTATCGCAAACGTTAAAGTTAAACCAATATTTCTCGATAATGTGAAAGCAGTTAATGGAATATTCTTCAATCGCGATAGAATTGTGAGAATAATCAAAAATTTCTAAGCTCTCTAGATAAATTCGATATCTAAGGTCAATTAACACAAATCGGTGGCCCACACGTGTAGCAACCGGGGTCGAGGGGTCTAATGGGTTTTTGTTTGCGGCGGCCTACATCTTGCTTTAATTATCAATTTATACATGCACGATCGATCTACCTACAATGTGAAATTAAAGAAAGTGCAGTACCTAAAAGTAGCATTAAAACACGAGCTTTTCGTGAACTTAAAGACAACATTCTTCTTCGTTGTTACAGTCTTTTCTGACTTTTCGTGGTCCTCAATTATCAGTGACCCGCTTTACCAGGCGCAGCCACTCCACCCTAGTCGCTGCCTTTTTAGTACATTGGTGTAGGGGGGCATCTACAGCCGCTCTGATTTGGTCGGTCCACCTCATGGGCGATCTTCCTCGTGGTCTGTTGCCCTCAACTTTCCCCTGCACCACCAAGCGCTCGATGGACTCGTCATCACGTCTACAGACGTGACCAAAAAATGTGAGTATGCAAACCCGAACAATGGATGCCAGACGCTGCTTGATGCCATAATGACAACATAATGATTGTAATATTTTGTAGGTTTGAACTTCGTGTAGTTACGAAGAACGAGCTTCATTTGAAATAAATAGTCTTGTTCATTGTTGAAATTTCTATTTATTATACGTAAGCGTAACATTCGTCTTGGAAACCAGGAATACAAGTTCCTCAGATAATAAGGTGAAACCCCTTGTAGTCTAGGCAGGCAAGGTATATGTATAGCAGGCAATAGACACAGACAGTGAGGCTCGATGTGGCAGCGGTTTGCGGCGCAACGCAACGTCGCGGTACGTGACTGCAATTGTAATGTGAACGCAATTGCTCCTGTCACGTACGACGAAGTATTCAATTGATATCATGCAGTGAAATGACAGAATTGAACCAATGACAAATTATTAAAGTACTGGATGAAGCTCATTTCTTAACATATTTATAAAAATAAAAAATTGTAAAGCAAACACATAATCTACAATTTCAAAACAATATACGATAAATGAGATTGCTCTTCTGAAAAGAGATATATTCGATTTTATGTCTCAATAAATCTTACGCTCGAACTCAACAATAAATTTGAGTTTTTAGTGGCCATTAATGAAATTCATTCAGTAATTTCGCGTCCTTGAAATGTAGATTTCGCCACCGCAAACATGTTTACGACGATTATGTAATTCGTAATATCGAGATATTAGGCCAATGGCGACTACGTAACTCAACATAATCTATGTGTCGTGACACTAAGGTATTTTTCGGATTAAGAAACACTTTGTGTGCTGCCAAAGGATCGCCTATTAAATTAGGTATGTGACGTTGTGTTTACGAGGGCTGGCGCCACGGCGTTGCGAAACAATTTTAAATTTCACCTGCGCGCCTATGTTGATATTTACGTACGTCAGTTTACAAAGAGACAGAGAAAACAGAAGTTTTAATCATAGGGCATAGCATTAATCATCGAAAAAAAGGATAGTATCTGGTTAGATCCTTGTGAGGCGAAAAAAAAAGAAGGCGACACTTCAACATCCCTACGTTCCTACATTGCACACCTTGAATCTAACGAACGAGATGTGTCAATTAAAACGGAACGCACACTTTTTGTAGATAAAAAGTTTTCTTGTTGCCACCTGGCATATCAAATGCTTGCCATTCATTTAAGCCCATCATACCCTTTTTGCGATTGAAGGTGATGATAACATAGCAATGTAAAGCAATAAGAATATTACTTGTAGATTCGGATACTGGATTATTAAAGTTAGTTTAAAATCGTAGAAAATAATCTACGTGAGCTTGGAACGATGAAGTTCAAGGTAAATATTATACGTAGTTCCTTATGATATATACCTAGGCACGTCTTCGTAAATATAATGTTAGATTCATACGGGTGCTAAAGCGTTTAGCTGAATACCGTGTGATACTGGCATTAATGTGGGTAAATGATTACCTGACAGCAAGATTATCATCATCTACAAGTTTGCTTTGCGAGTTTCATTTAATTTCATAATACGAGAGAGTAACTGTGACTTGTGTTTTATTGATTTTTAATGTCTTTTTAAGTGTTGTTATTATGCAGCTTGGAAGCACAATTAAAAAGTTTCCATTTATTATTGTTATGAGTTAATATAGGAAGTTGGTTTGTTTGTTTAATTTTATATTTTCAACTTCAAAATGTATATGCATGTAAGCATTTGTGTATGCAAATAAATAAAGCCTTTTCTAAACTAAAGAATCGCAATCCATGCCATGCATATGCATTTACTAAACATTGAAACAGTTCGGCATGAATCAAAAAGTGGGTCGAAAGCGGCGAGATGTCAAACGTGACCGAGAGTTACTGCGTTGTCTTGGTTAGAGTACTTTTCCACTAAGAAACTAGCGTCAAATATTGCGTGCACGCGACTGATATATTAGTATGAAAGTTGCGGCCGCGCTACTGGTAATAGTACATACGTAGCTTGTAGAAACGACATGTGCACTGGCGGAAAAAGGGTCTTACAGAGAGGCTGCGGCGCGAGAGGTTACGACCTCACACGACACACCATCTCCTTTATCTTACACCGTCATTTATCAAGGTTTTCATTGTCATGTGGTGGATTTAGGACATCTGGCATGGTACTACATTTATGTTATAGGGAAATGTTGAACATAGGTAAGAAAGTATAGGTACGAATTTTATCTGAAAAATATATCGTCGGCATTTACCTTTTCAATTCACTTAAGGTTGTTAAAGAAATAGCTAAAAAAAGGGAAATTCTATGCCTGTGCGCTATGTATAGTATATTCTTCACCTAAATTTATTTCTTACTATTATTTATTGCAATACTTTTACTACAAACGTCTCCTAACAAATTATTTTTTTTATTTGCATATGAACACCACAAAATTTATAAAGTTCAGCGAAGCGCATTCAAGTTTCGCAATAGTTAAACCGTGACTAGACGGCAAAAGGTTTTGCGCTTCATATAATAATAAGGTTTCTACTCCAAACCGTTCAAGGATGAAAAGGTATTGCGTGTGTTGGGATCGATTTGCAGGTAGGTCACGCCGCACGCGCCGCCGCGGCTGTGGCGTCACATCCTCAAACAATTGGCCGTGGCGATTAATAAAAATATGGCGTCCCCATGGCGAAGCTATGTTCGGTAGTGGACGATGGCTTTTGACGCACACTTGACGTGCATCAGGGACATAAATCGACGTCTTTGTCATTATCGTGTAGGATCGAAATTCGATTCTAACTTTCTGTATCACGAAGAATTTAACCAAACATTTGCAAATGGTAAATTTTGATGTTACGAAAGTGCTCATCACTGAAAAAGTCCAAAGAATTTAAATGTAGTTAGACCCATAATGTAATTAGTTAATAACATAAGTCGCTTGTATGTTGAGACATGACGCTTCGATAATATCAGGCGCACAATGCAGACGTTTGATTGGCATTTAGCAAGTGACACAAAGGTCCACGGTGTACGAGTGGCTCGTCACTTGTCTGTCCTAGCGGCTGCAGGCTATCAGGCTGTCATCGGCCGCCCATTATGCGCGGGTTGACGCGGCCTTAACAGGTTGCCGAGGTCGCGCCGCCTCAGCCTTTCGTAGCCCATACAGACTCCACTCAAATACTTTCAATTGTTTATATTTCTGTAATGAATAGGATAAATGTTCGATTGTGAAACGTATGTAATTATATAGTAATTCATAGACACAAAGTTATGTAAAGGTCAATACCATATACTATTTAATGCCATTATAGACAACATAATCTATTTTCAAAGTATATGAATAAGTTTTGTTTAGTCCCAGAATTATATTGTCAAAGTTAAATCTATTGATCAACAAATATGTCGTCAATTCGATCTAGGTAAAATAATTTTCGCACTTCTTAACTTTGATGATCGTTTATCAAATATGTATTACATTTGAAATACTTAGTTGTGTTTACGGTTACAGCACTGGCAGGTTAGATGAACGACCCCTACGTGTGAGCATCAAATATCAATGTGTCCGACATAACAGGGCATGCTCCGTTTAAGGTTTTATTAGGAGCGTGCTCGGCGTACACGAAGACGACATTTAGCGACGGCATATATATATTGTGCTTAGCTAAATACCACTGCCGCCTGAAGCTTGAATGTTAATTGGTTGAAATTGAATAACATCGATTAGAAGACAGGCCATCAAATGTAGAAGATACCTAACAATAGTTTGTTAAAATAAACAACTGCATATTATAACAATGCCGTAGAAAAAGTAGCCTTCTTAATACACTCATTGCAATGTAAACAAGACGATTGTCAATTTCTTTCTCCTCATGCAATGTTACGTTTTTTCCACAATCGATGGGTTCTGAGATGCAATTTAATCCAAGTACTAAAGTAAAAGAAAGATTTAAAGGTTAAAAAGGTAACGACCCAATCTAAACCCGCAGCAAGCAGAATAATTTATAACAATTTAGATTGAAGTTGTTAACTTTTATAAAACATTTCTCCGCAACAAATTCCATTAAAAACTGCGAAATGATATTAGGTCGTTGACCTTTACAACGAAGTAATTACAAAGTCTCAAAATCCGTGAACGTTCGGGCATGATGAGACAGTTTCACTCCCAGAGGGAAATTGAATCGACGAAGCTGCAAAATATCGTATAGACTCGCTGTAAGCGACGGCTGAGAGGGGATAATCTCTTAGCGTATTTAATGTCGGCTTTTATTAATGCCGATAAAGCGATCTTTCACACCCTTTTATAATGTGTTTCAATTAACTTCTGCGGACTTTTCATTACAATGGTTATAAATCATATTTCACCGGTTATTCCATCTAGCATTATTTACCGTTACCTCCCAACATATTAGACATAACTGTATTTAAAAATTCGTCTATAAAACGTAAATAAAACTTCGTAACTAAAGTTAATTTTTCATTGTACAACACTTATAAACACTTCGTACCTAAGAATAAAAGACTTACAGTGAAAAATGCCGCTAGTCTGCGCAAGCACCATAAATCTGTCAATTAGATTGCGTGCAATTTAAAGATATTGAGCATATAATTGCGTGCGTGTTTGACAGTTGCACTTATTGAGTTCCCAGGTTGGCCCCCAGGGCGCGCCACTGCTTCGTACCAATTACCACATGTATGAACATCATTCAGCGAATAACAGAATAAAGTCTCGTACTTTTTCATAATACAATAGCGATCTCGCCAATCAGAAATATTGTTAACCAAATTACTTCGAAAAGAAAAAGTGAGTTTTAAATGAACTGTTTATATGGCATGTTTTAGTTAGCAAGGAATTTTAATTAACACTCTTCTTCCAATCAGCTTTATTGTAGGCGGTGCAAAGATTAACAGCTTTTAGTTAATTAAAATACACATGCTTTATGTTATAAAACAAATTATTAAATTGTTTATTTTTTCTTCACAATATAATACATGATTTTATCTTTTAATTTTTAAATTTACTTTATGAAAGCTTATACTAGTGACAACCTTCAAAGATTGTTTTTAAACATGCGAAATGTCAAGATAAAAATTAAAAGGTAATTAATTACTCACAAAGGATTCTTGGGGGATTCGTCATACGAGATCGTCGAAATATTTATATTTACTTCTCCTTTTTAAACAAATAGTAGACGCCCTAATAAATTAGAACAGCATATATTATAAATCTAATTTTCCACGTTTGCTTTCTTTTTTTACCAAGACGATTTGTTTTACCCGTTTAGCATTACCTTTTTTCAGATGGTCAATGTTTGCGATAGTCACGAACAATTAATGCAGTGGGTAGAAACTACGGACTTCCGTTTGGTGTGGTCCTGACACATCTCTCTTGCCTTCAACATTAATATAGTCGTCGACTGGGCCAATAACCACTAGGCGTTGGCTCTAACAATTCCGTTGTGTAACTGCGCACTGTAAACTAATTCTGTAACCGCAAGCTATAGAAATCTCGGATGGTTGCGGTCAGAGATGACGCAGCGAACGTTCATTAGGGCTGCTGGTTTATTCTTCTATAGACAAACGAGAAAGTCAAAATCAAAAGTTCTAATTGATTTTGAACATACGATAATGGTACAAACATCAATTTCCGTCGAAGTCCGCCGGCGAATACGAAAATGAATGGGTTTATTGTAACAATTTGCATATTGTTCATCAATTGGCTTAAGCGGTCTAAGAATGCCTTGGGCTATGGAGCGATTTATAATAATATGTGAACAAAAGAATGCAGATTGTGGCCGCGGGCAAAGCGAGTTCAGATTATTTTAAGCATAGCTACATATTATACTTACAATGAAGCAAGAAAATAATGACATTTAGAAATTTTTGATTAGACAGTTGCTAGACAAAAGGAAAGTGTAACTTCTTAAATTCATTGTCGAGTGTCGAGCAAGTTTTTAAATCGATCTATATTGTAAAACATTTCTAAATAATTGTATTTCGGTAATAGTTCGCACAGAATAAGTATGCAACCGATCAATCCTTATTATGAATCGGTTTGTTAGTCAGTTTGTACACAAGGCACGCGGTGAAATGGCATTACAATATGCCGTTATAGCTCAGTTAATACAACGCCAATGATAAATCATTATAGACAACCGCTATATAAATCAGTGGAAACAATAATTACACACTGAGTGACATTTTATAACACCAGGTTCGTTAACAATGAAAGCTTTGACATGTGAAAGTCATGTGGTTAGATCTATTTATTGAGCTTTTGCTTAGACTATGTCATAGAACTTGAAGCTTTTAAGATAGTTGTACATTATGAAAGCGAAATTTAAACTAAAGAATGTTATATTTCAAAAGAAACGAGAAAGACAACTTCTAAGTATTAAACCTACAGTCTTGGTAATAAAAAACAAGTAGGGTATCATTAATTATTTACGAATGAAGGCGTTTAACATTATGCAGAACCGGGCATAGCAAACTGAAGAATTACCGGAAATTCCTCGTTATTTATCCGAAGCAAAAGTTTTAAATAAATGTTTTAAAAGTTAAGGCCGTTTGGAAACTAAAATGCATTAATTACATTTATTGGGGTTAAAATGTTCCAATCGCTGACTTGGTCAGGGTCAAGATCGGACGGATAAGGTCGCCCGGAACACCTGGTGATGCAATGTGTTCCTTATGGCACAGAACAACGAATTATGTAAAGTGATAAGGGAGCACTTACCGACCGTTAACTTGTTAAGGCGATGTTTTTACATTTTAATACATTCGCAATTATTTATGGATATGTACTTTAATTTCTCTGTTCTGTACGAATTAAGTGACAAATTTAAATTATATGCAGCGGACAACATAAAGTTTACAGTTAACATTTATTTAACTCTCCCAACTTACACATGACTGATTGGTAACGTTGAACGTCTATTTAAAAAAAAAGTATTTCAATTGTAAACCATGTAACGGTAGTGCAAATTATCCAAGCGGTAAAACCATGCTATGTTGTTGTTTTAATTGCAAATGCAACAAATGATTGCCAATGGATTTATGCAGACATGCAACTGATGGGTTTACCTGACTTTAATTTATCATCTACTTTAGCTATTTATCATTAAGTAAATAGACCGTATAAAAGGCTATTAAAATATACAAATATATTATAAATGAACTGTAAGGATTACTATTAATAAAGTTAATTAGGAAATAGTTTAGTGATAGGATGTTAAATACTACTACAATATTCATCATAAAAATCATAAAGGATAATTAACTCATTTGTTAAATTACTAACAAAAATGACTTGTTTAAACACTGCAACATTCATCATCTGTTTCAAATTATTAATTTATCTTTAATCTGAATGCAAACAGTGAAAAATACTGAAAATAGATTCACGTTATCATTCTCTAACAATCGAAAACATGCGCCTACAATCTAAATAAATCGGAGATTTCTCCGAAATAACAGATACGTGTTGCGGGAACTGTAGGCTCATTTTATCGTGAGAACATCTACGAGTGCAAAAGTTCGACGTACAAATAATGCTAGGTGAGGACTTGTACAAACAAAACGAGTACACGAACTAGTGGAAAAAACAAGTAAGCGAAGTGTTGTTTTTAATTAAACGAGTATATGGTGTTATTACTGGATATTACTTCGGGCTTTGAGTCATTGGTTGAATGTCTACTTTATGGTTGGGTGTATTAAAGCAAAGATTTCTGGGACTTTTGAATTCGTCTAATTGTCGATGATAGAGATGTGAAGTTCTTTTTAATGCGAAAAAAATTCTACTTTATAATTTGCCTGCGACGTCGTCTATGCAGAATTTAAAAAAGGTTCAGTAGACAATGCGGTCTTCCAGATAATATTCTGCATCTTTACTAGATTCATGCAGCCATTATTACTTATTCATTAATTCTAACAAACATCCATCCATCCAAACCTTCACATTTATTACATGAGAAAGATTATGTTGTGCTGATTTTGAATCACTTTCTTTATTGTACTAAAACATGTTTAGCAAACAAGAATAGAAGCGTTTCAAGAAACCAAAATTATGAAAAAATAAACACAGACAAAAAAGTTGGAAGATTACGTAATCATATAAACAGGCTGACGGCATTTGTTTTGGTGCATTCCAGAGATCGATGTTAGGTCAATCCACGCGGGACACAAAGCTGCCCAAACAAACCGAATTCCACGACGTCGTTGCGCAAATAATCCTCTATTTACTACGACAACAAGACTTGGAGCGCCAGAGCGCCGGCGAAAAGTTTGTTTAATTTCCCTACCTATTTTTAATCTCATAAAATCAACTAGTAGTTTACTATTTAATTAATAAGTAAAAAAATGATAAATCGTAAAACAGAGTTGTAGAATAATACATCATATTCCTGCCAAATTGACCATATTTGGTGTCCTCGTTAGTCGTCGATGTTTTGCGTAAAAAACTTATATTATTCAACAAACGAAAAAATTGACATTGAGTTCCTTAAACTATAGACAATAGGTCGAATCAGTTAAACAATAGAGACCCTTTTGTTTAAAATCATAAAACTCGTGAACTTGCAATCACAATATGCTTGTTATAAAACCTAGAATATGTAACTTGGTCTAAATTGACCTAGGGGACTGATTGTGTCTGTGATACTTAAATAATAGAATAAAAGAGTTTTGCCCTTCGTTGAACAGTTTTAAATTCATCTATCGTGACATAAAGCAGGCAGGCAAATTAGGATTGACAATGTATTAAGTTTCAAATGATAATATAGACGTAGTAGGATGAAAATTTTAAATATTGTGTAAATGTTTGACGGTCCAAATATTTCATTTACAAACTAATGCATCCCTGGTTGTAAATATTTACAGCAGCTATCAATAAACGGCTGAAGAAAGGTCCATTATGAAGAAAACCTGTGCAAATTGACTAATTATGTGGCTATGAAAACATTACCCAGATTTATCCTTGACATTATTAGTTTTCTCAGAGCGTGGGAGCACAACGCAGCGTAACACAGCGCCGGTTCAAATCATACAAACTTGCAGCCACTACAGAAATAGAACGTACATTTGCATCGCGACTGGGTTTTAAATAAAGCAATTAAGCAATTTCGCGAACAGAATTGTTCTATAAACAAACGGTTTTTATGTTGCAAGGTCACGAATAGGGTCTTATGTCGGAATTAGTTGCTTTGAGCGCGTTTGAAGTCAGTAAATTCCAAGCTACATCAGTGTTCAGAATCTATCAATGAACGATTTTGTGTAACCAAATAGCCTCTTACATGAGTACATACGTCTCGTTTAGGATTGTTGGATACTTCTAAGCAAGACCAAATCTAAGATTAATACTTCCCTTAAGATTAAAAGATTGTACGATGCGAGATATTTATAGCGATGGCACATTTCATATGGAAGTTAGTCCTTGACGCGATCCAGTACGTGATGCGAAAATTAAACATGCATTGTTTAATGTTGGTCTTATCTTGATCATAATAACATATCTGTCAATAAAATTAATTAAACAATTATTTTTTGTGGAAATATTTGATAAGCAAACAAAGCCGCCTTGTTTGACTGTTTCGTCCATACTTGAAATGTAGAATGTTTTCATAAAATCATTATTCGATTGTATTTATATTTAAGAATTGTGCAGAGTGATAATGAGAGTGTGCGGATGCGATTTGTCCGCGCCGCCTCGCCGGCCGCCACTCGTCTTCGCCTCGGAACCTGTTCCCCGATACCAGTCCCGAGTTCCCGCGCCCGCAGACTCCTGCCGGAGCGTTACCCTCCCGACCCGTTCCTTATTTTTACATACGCCGTTGCAAATCGCTTGAAGCAATCAATTTATAACAAGAATTAACTTTTACTACACGTTTAAAGATACGAGCCACTATACAGTATTTTAAAATAGATTTACTAATTTGCATATGCTGAAGGGAATATTTGGTTTATGTGCCCAATTTAAGTTATAATTTTGGAATTTGAAGATGACATCAGCTAATATTTATATTATAATTTTTTTTTTATTTCAAAAGGTGGCAAACGAGCGAGCAGCCACCTAAAATCGCTGAAATAGGGAAGTGACTGCTGCCCATAGACACACGCAATTGCATATGCGCTGCCTACCTTTAATCGACGGAGAAGAGGATGCACAGAAAGAAAATATCTTCCCTTTCCATGCATCCTCTCATCCGTAAATTCCACTTCCACTTCCCATCCTTTCCTTATAAAGAAAAGGATTTGAAGGGAAAGAGGACTAAATTAGGCCTCCGGGACGCACACTCATCAGACGAAACGCGGAATTGCTTCCACTTCACGCCTGTCTTCTGTGTGGTCGTGGTATTTCACCGGGCGAGCCGGGCCGATTCGTGCGAAGATGTTAAAGCGGGCTCTACCACTGTTTAATTTATTTTACAGTTATTTATCTATTTAGTTTAATAATAACTAGAAACATAAGAATTAACAAACACGAACACATAAAATGCGATTTCGAAACAGCTTCATCCGCATTTTTCTTATCGTTGTCAATCTGAGCGTAACCGAATTGTTTCGAAAAACTAATTAGAAGAGAATACCGCGTGACCTTACTATTAAATGAAATAAGTAAATGAACTAATATATAATTATGCTAATACATTTTGATTGTAACAATACATTGAAATGTCTGTTATAAACTAACATACATGTTATAATTCCTACTATTACACGAAAATTGTGTGAGTTTTTAAAGACAATAGAAATTAACGGAAGAGGTTTATGCTACATTCTTACATTAGTTACCCAAAGTTAATTGTCTCATGTTTTTAGATTTATACGATTGAAAATCATGAGTTTAAAAGATAGTTACAATTGGACATAGTTAAATATTCTAAGTAGATAAAACTAACTAGATTATTTGAATTTGTAAAAACAGAAGCTGATTAATTTCGTAGCAGCAACGTGTACCATATCGTAAGTAAACAGCTTATTAACAAGCTGAGAGCTCATTACGCGGATCGTAAAGCTCGGCTACTTTCGATTCGCTGATAATGATTGTTCAACTACTTTTAACAGGCCGATTATGGATATGGCAAAATATCGAACGTAATTGATAATGAAATATCATTATATAACATTAAGCTTTCACACTTGAGAAAAAGACAGCAACGAGAAAAAAGCAAATGAGTCACCCATCTGATTAAGTCACCCATAATGCTAAAAAACAAAGTATTGAACAAAGTGTTGCCACCATTTCGGGAAAATGAGCATAAATAATGTAAAGGAGGAATGTAATTACTGGACAATGAGGTCTGATCTTTTCAATGTTGTAAACAAATAAGTAGAAGAATAATTTTAGAAAATATTTTTTATAAAAATAAAGTTAATTTTGCAAGGCAATAGAGGCAATCAAATGTTTATTAAATGAGCGGCATCCGTTTTGTAAATCAGTTTCCTGAGGTAATCGAGGTACCACCGGGGTGGCAGGGGGACGATCACGCGAATGTCACGCTGGGGGTACGGGAACGTCACGCGGGGGGCGCGGGATTGTCGGGCGACGGAAGGGGGTGGCCCAACCAATTTCCACCCTCACTTTTATGACTTCTCGTAAACCGCATATGTTTATCAAGCAAAGAAACATTTTCTTGACCTTATGTGAAGGAAATCCTTTATTGCATATTACGATTCCGTACAGAAATAGGAAATAGGTTTTCTTTGCTGTTTATCCAGTTTGTTAATACCAATGTAAATAATTAAACGATAAATTATACAAGGAGATGATTACAATAAACACTTTATAATGATACTACTTATTTAAATTTTTGTTGAGTTTATTTTTGGTAGTTTAAGCATTAGAAACGATTTATAAAATTAATGTTTCATACATAAATATTAGATTTACATGTTAACTAGACAGACGTAAGTAACTAAGACGAGACTAGACGTTTAGAATTAAACGTAACGAAATAACGGTAATAAAAGTAGAGATTACAAAACCAATTCATGTATGCGGTGCTAATTTGTAAACAGTGCATCATGGTTATTGTTTGTCATTATAAACATAAACAAATGATAACAGTTATGACATAAAATACGTTTCAATCGAGGCTTACCCAGGAGCCGGTTGATCCCCAACGTTTCAGCCGTTTGCCGAAGAGGTTCTGGCATTGCGACAGGCATGACACCGACGTGGCTGGCTGAATCTTGCCACAGAAACTCTCACCCCTGTCCAACGTCATCGTAAAGTCACCGATTTAATTGCACTCCAGAAAAACGATCGTTCATTGGTGCTCACATTTACCGCAACCGTATTCACAGGAAGCGACTCCTTGGAAACGCGTCGATGTATAACACGATTTATTGCAACGTTTGTTTGTCGCTGCGTGTGTTCGCTGCGAGGGCTGAGGCGCGAGTGAGCCGCCGCTTCGTTTTCCACTCGCCGGGAAAGTCGACTCCGTCCGAATTCCCATTTAACGCACAATTTTCTTCCCCTCTTTTTTAAATGGAATCGCATTAGGATCGTATCACACAGATATGGGTCGAGCGATGGCGGTGACCTATTAAAGCGCAATGACGTAAAACTTGAAAAAATAAAACGATCACGTAACATTATACGAGAGAGTTTATACAATATTACGTATTAAGTAACAGCATAAAAGTGTACATAAATTTATTATTACGGTCATATTATAATTATAACTTTACTGTATATAATAATTATAACTCTCATGAATTATGTACGCCCGTGTTGTCTACGCCCACAAGTTTTCTGTCACCTACGATGCCTAGTTATTACAAATGGTCAGTGAAGGTGTGACCCATAGCTGTAGGCTTCGTCTATGATCGAGCGCTCATTGCGGGACCAATTCGGTCATGGTCATGGGTAGGAGGTCTGGAGCAATTCGGCCCATAAGACAACGAATTTTAACTATCAGGTATATGCAAGAAAAGCGTGTCTAAAGATTATTGATGTCTTGTTTTTGATTCGAAACACTTGTTAAGGTTAGCTGTATTTAATAATTTAAACACACAATAATACGAGAAAGCAACATTTGATCAGTATCTTTGTATTCGGAGTCATAACTATGGCAGATTGGATTCTCTCAATATTTCTCTAAATAACTTTAATTGAAAAATGAAATGCTACTCAAACTTTAACCGGCAACGCAAACTTACGGAGAGCATTTTAAAATTATTAACAGCATGTCACCAAAGACGTAATTCGTCTTTCGCCATATCATTTATTTTGTGCTAAGATTTTAGCGAGTGTTATAAAACAGTAAAGTTGATTATACAACAAACTTCATATCTGCAATGCTTGTAAACACAAGCGATCTTCCTATCTCTTAACAAAATATAAATTACATAATTTTAAAAAGGTGTTAATTCCGTAGTGCTGCATAACGGATTGTCTGTTCAACGAACCTGTTATTAAAACGTACAAAAGAATTGATTTATCATTGTTGTCGCGATAATAATAGTTCGCGTCTGTTGCGTATCTATAATCCATACAAAGACGGTGCTTTACACTTGCATCACGAAACTTCTGTGTGTCTATTTCGTAAGAGTTGTGTCGGTAGCGACATGCGCTTTCGGTATAGATCATAAAATATTATGCTTTCTATTCAGCTTACTGGTACAGATTTATTTAGATATTCTTCCATCTTTGTTACATCATATTTTAAAATTTATCATTAGACTAGTTGTCACGCCTTCGTCCGCGCGCGGATTAGAAAAAACCTAATTAGTAGCACATGTGTTCTGCCAGACTATGTTCTATATCTATGCAACATTTCATCCAGCTTAACTTTCGGATTTATAATATTAGTAAGATTTTTAATTAATATTATAAATTTGATTCTGAAAATGGTATAAGTATAAACAAGCGATGGTCTAAAGATATGAAAGTTGTATTTGAAAATATTGTAATTTCATATAAACGATAGGTAATAAATAATCGAAAAAATTACACTTTTGATTAATAAATAAAAGGTATAGCTTCTATATTAAATAAAGGCCACACGCAGTAGCACCTCGCAATAATTAATGCGATCAGATAAGGCGGGAACTTGCTAAATTGGACGCGGTGAGTGGGAACCTTCGCCGGTTACCTGCCTAAAGTTACCAACATAGTATATATGTACAATTAGTATCAAAATTTGGTTGTAAATGTTATTAACGACTACATTATGCTTACAATTATGCACGACAGTACTTTTCAAGACTATTTTCTTAAGTTGTATTTGAAATGAAAGGGCAAAAAAAACAATTATTATCAGTAAACATCTATCTAAATTCACGTAATCAAAACGTTTAAGAAAAACTACACGTAGATTATCAAACTATTAAGCATTGTCATGATTCTGTGATAAAAAAGAAAATATTTAAAGAAACTATAAAGCGAAAACTGTGCGTTGTCCACGTGTCTTGATAAATATGTGTACCCGTTACCGAAATTAAACAACAGTGACAAATTAACTTGCCATTAGGTAAAAGAGAACATTTTTAATACATTTATCACGAGATTTAAAAGCGTATAAATTTATGAGTTTTCGCCAGGTGAAGTTCAAACGAGATGGTACCTTCGGCACATATTAACATTCATAACATTCAGAGATTCGTTACCTCTATTTGTTTGGGAATAAAAGAAATACATACATAAGTAAAAAATTATATTCTATTAATATTTATTTTGGAAAGACGCGTGTGACTATAATGGCAACATAACCTCCATTTAGGTTTTTTTTGTGTTGGGCGACATGATGTCACCCTCTCGTTTATCCCTAGCTAAGGTTAGAGTCGTTGTCTGCGATTGTTTATTTTTTACGTTAATTATCTTTAACAATTCTTCCATTTAAGTTGTTTTTGATATAACAATTAAAAACATTTTGACCAAAAGGAACTTATTGAAATACGCGATGTGTTGAATTAATGTCGGTAGCGTAAATCAAGCGCGCATCTGAGTCGCACGACCGCCGAATATAAATAAAGTTTAAGCGTGGAGTCCGAGCGCACGATAAATATTGTCCGCACGCGTCTAGCTGTGCTTTGTTTTATTTCGATGCGTTAATTCACTAATCTACAGGATGTTCCTGAAAAATTACGTTATAATGATTTAATCGTTATGCAATATTACGACTGTCATCAAAACTCGATTGTAAATAGTTAACAATGTGTGTTAAGTCTTTCTTTTCAAAACATATTTTTAATTTTCATTTCACAGAAGTCACTAATCTATTTGAAATACATGTGCGTAAATCCGTATATTTTAGATTGGTTATAAATCAATCAAATTAATAAAGATGGATACACAAACTTGTATTTGTTTGATGTGCGCATATTTAGTACACCCTGTAAATCAAAGCTCCTCATGTAATGGGTTCCGTAAGCCATCAAGAGTTCGGGAGTATTAGAATTTTTTCATTTATATAAATAAGGGAACTGAAATTTGTTTAGGTCGGTTCACCGCTCGTGCTGCGACTCACGTAGACACCATGACGATTCCACTCAAATCAATGACTCCAAAATAGCTATCCTAACTATGGAATTATCTTCTAATTATGACTTTGAGGAGTACAGTTGTCATTCACAAATTTTGAGGGTTTTACTTTTTACGTCGGATTCGAATACCTTCACAACACAATCAACAAATTAAATCGAACGAAGGTAATAACCGCGATTTTCCGAACCTTCACCTCTTCGATATTTCACCGCGGATAAATATTATTGATGCCGTTTCAGCTCTGGTTTATTAAGACGTAAACATAAACAAAGTTCAGTGTTAAACATTTATAACATCAATTCATCAATTCCGAAGCGGGAAAGTTGTAAAAACACAAAAAAACTTGAAAGAAAAAAAGGCTCTCTTTTCCAATTTAATAAATAAAGACACTAGCAACATTTTTCAACGATTTTTGTTCTATTTTTTATGTAAATAAAAAAGTACCAGATTATTTTACGCAGTTATGTCAATGAATTATCAAAGAAATATATCAAAGGAATATGAAAGCATATTTAAAGACGGCATCAATTATATTATACAATAAACATTAGAGCGGACATCAATTAAATAAAGTATATTAGCGTACTGTGGGTGGGCACATATTATGACCATGCGAGTCGACATCAATCTGTCTTTAACGCAACACAAATAATTTATTGTACAAGTAAATTGCTTTTCTTATACCAGCTATTTATTAAAGTCAAATTAAAACTAAAATAACGCATATCGCTTGTTATTAAAATTATCGAAGTGTAAAAATCATCGTATATTAAAAGCTGATGATAAAACCTTGCATAAACGGAAGCGACTGGCCGTCAGCCGTCGACCGTTATCTGCTCATCTTTACGCATTTTCAACTATCTCTTCTGTTTACTCTCCTCCCCAACCACGGGTACGCGTTTCCGTGACGCTCGCGGAACCGCAAGGACGTGTAGTGTTCGTTCGAGTTGCAGTCGTCGACGTTTGACGTACGGGTATATAAATAAACGCCAATCTATTTCCGAGACAAGCAACGCCCTCGCCGAACAGGTAATTTTGGTATCCATCAAGGAACATTGGTAGTGGTGTCAATGACGTTCTATGCGTAATACAAATTTTCTATGATTAATTACTTTTGCCGTTTGAAAGTTTATTTACATTAATATTAATATGTATACATACCAATACTTAATAACCAATAATTATTTTTTAGTAAATAGTTTACCTGAAACAAATAAAATTATAATTAGTAATAGACTAGCAGCAACATCCATAAATTCGCGAGAAAAACTATAATTTCATCAACCTTGTGTTAGCCAAAAATAATTGGACATAAATGTCATTGATCTAGAACACGAAATTCTTTGATAATATTTTCACAAAGGTGTTTACTCCAATACAGAACTTCTTTCACTTTGATATTCAACTCTTTGCTTTCAATGTCTAATGGCAGATACGAAATCGTTTTATTTTATTTTTTAAATAAAATAGATTAATCAGATTCCCACAATAAATTCAAACAAGTGTGTTACCAACCAGAAGTAATGAAAACTATAAAAATATTCATTTACAACTTTCAAAGCCTAAGCAAATTATTTCGATACCACAGTCAATGTCCCGAATCTAAAAACAAACTGTTTATTCAAAGAGAATCCAAGGGATGACAAAATATTTTTGTAAAGGTATTTCGACAGACAATCCGAGTTTATGTTAAACCGATTCATGTTTGCTGTAAAAACTGGGCTGACATATTAGGATTTCCATTGCAGCGTAATTCTTTTTATGTGCTTTTAACCTAAAGCTTCAGTCCGTGATCTGCACAAGAGTGGTGAATGAATGGAGTCTTGAGACAGAAATAAAGCAAGAAGATGTTCTACAGATGCTGTTTGTGTGACGAGGCGCGTCCCTGAGGCGACGGAAGCTAACAAAAAGCATGAATGGCTCGCATCAAGTCGACGACCACCGACTCGCCGTGGGATACAGACGCTATTTAATCTACGTATGCATTCGTGTTTATGTAAATTTTGTATTGTTGCGAATACTTTTAGATAAGAATACAAAAGTGATGTTAGGCGTACAATGACTTTTAATTTTGAATTCATTAGCGTGTTTATAAATGTAGAAATTAATTAATTCATCTTTTTGGTGTTAAATTATTGCTATTTCTGATTCTAATCATACTTTGAGTAAATAGAAATAAATAAATACATATAACTTATGGATCAACTCAGTGACTAAAATAAGCTCTACATTTGCCTCGCAGTTGCACTTCGCCTCTAATTTTAATTTAATTTTCCTCTTGATGAAGTAGTCCAAACGTATAATTTCTTTTAGGTCACATAACTTATTGCGTTTTCGACATTTTCTTTTACTACCCAAGTATTAAAGTCCATAGAAACAATGGCCGTGCGGCGTGAGTGAGTCGTTCATCGCCGAAGTGCGTCGCGGTCCACTTCGCCGTCATTTCTCAGTACAACGAATAAGACGCTTTGATCTAAGCCAGCAACTCGTAATATATGTAACACAATATTACTGACGCGTGAAATAGTTACACAGTTTCATTCCAACTTTATACGTTGAAATCTAACAATAAAAAACAAATGATAAAATTACTCATGACCGAATTGGATGTGAAAGAATTTTCATTTGTCTTAAACGATGCGTGTTAGAGCGGTACGTTACGGAATCGAGGCCAAGTTTGTCGGTTTCATTATACGTCGTTTACAAAAATTAGCTAGATGGATAAATTTATACAGAGAATGATTTATACTTGAGGTATTCAATGAAAGAATAGATGAGCTTCAAAGTTTGTAAACAAGAAGAAATATTATCTTGCCCACACATTTATTTGATTTGAGACTTTTTTTGATGCCAAAATTCTTAAAGAAACATTAAAAATAAAGCATAGAATTACAATTATTCAAGCGTCAATAGCCTAATGGTTAAGGGTACGGATTTCCAATCACGAGGTCGGGGGTTCGAATCCCGCCATTCGACTATTGTCCTAAACCATATCCTAGTATAAGCCTAGAGCTTAGTTGGAATGGTAAAAGAAATATTAGTAAATTCACAAAAAAATCGGCTAGTATTTTTAATATAAAAAAAAAAATTATGCCTTCGCATTTGAAAATTAATATGTTTGACCGAGTAATAATTTAGATTGCAATCTTTGTTTAGATTTAATACTAATTAATTTATCATAGAACCACTACTAAATGACGGAGTTCTTATAAACAAGTGAATTCTAATAGTACAAACTTCCGAGAGAGACGTATTCGGGTGTCCCTAATTTGCATTCGATGTTCGTCCTGATTTCACTCACGGGAAGGAGCATGTGTTGAGTGCCCGATATAAACTGTTATATAGTTTCACATTTCTAAGAAATATGTTATTTTCAATCCACCTACATCAAAGCTGTATTCGATAAATATTTAGCTATGATCGTAAATTGTTTCTGTTTAAATAAATTTCCAATTAAATGAACTGTTTTATAAGCATGCCTTTCTAACATAGAATTGTTAATTTTGTAAATATTGCATTGAATAGTCGTTGATTTTGGTTAACAATCATTATCTTGCTAATGGAATTCCACAATGGTTATATTTTATTATTCATATTTCTAAATCTTTACGTGCTTGTTGTATTGAACATTCAAGATCAAACAATATTCAGGCCACAAATAAAATTAAACAGGTTGCGTTTTCATGACCGATCAAATAAACTTATTTAAATCCAAAAAACTAATGCACTTTTATTATAGTAAAAATTATAATTTAAAAACTTTATAGACAATATTTGGTGTACGGACAGTTAGTCCGTACTCAAAATAATTTTATATTTAAATGTTCCCCGAAGTAAGGTTTAATTTAAAAATAAGTTCATAAAGATTTTATCTTAATCGCATACTGGCAACATTTAAATTGTCGAAGGTGTTGCGTTATGTCAGCGATTAGGCCAGTTACAATGCGGTGAATGTGTTGCCAGCGCACTTTGTTTCGCTAAAAACTGTTAAACAAAGAGTGTTTTAAGTGCAGCTTTTTAATGCACCATTTATTGTACGCCCCCGACTCGTGTTACGACGATATTGCAACTTGACACTCCAGAGTACCAAGAAGTGTTTTCTTTTTTTAATAATTAACTTTGAAATGAAAAACATTTGGCTTAAAAATAACAGATAGATCTAGATTTCTCTAGATTCATTAATCTGTGTTAAAATGTGATACAATCATAAGGCGATCTCTGCCCCTTAAACAGACACGCATTACAAATATGCACTTGTTTCTTACTACAGGATAAAATACTACGGTACAGAAAAGACGGGCAATAATAGTTAAAGTAATGTCGCATAAATGTATGGAAATAATCATCACTGGCTTTATTAATAAGCGTGAACAAAACGAACAAACAACTTAATATGAAAAGCTATTTGTTCACCTTCAATTGCGTTCAATTCAGGATTGAAAACAAAAGGCAGATGGTATGTCTCGTGAGGAAGGTGCAATAAACGGTCGGAGGGCGGCTTTACGAGCACTTCGCGTCAGACGAGTCGCGCCGTCGAGTGAGACGTCATAAACTGTGATCCAGCAAATATCTGTCTAAAGCAAATAAAACAATGCAAAATCCCTTCCTGGTTCACTTTCAACTGCGATGTTAGCGGCTTATTATTTACACATGTTCAACATATTTCCACGACGTTACATTGAAACCATTTTTAGCCACTGTATGGAATTTATTTTGCTTTTAAACAGTACCATGTATATGTACAATACTTCTGACATGCTTTTCTTTAAAGTTCCCAGAATGTTATAACAGTATTTTCTTTCATATCTAAAGTTATAAACGAAAAGCAGCGGAAGACGTCTTCAGATACCGCCGCAACTGTGCTTTATGAGTTAAGAAAACTTATCAGCATATTTGACTAAAAGATCAACACGATCCTTATCTTATCAATGATACCTTGATACCCTGAGCAAGTAACTGTATACTATAAAAACTTATTCGTATTTTATAACCTGAAAAATATACAATTTTTTACAGCAATGTACTTCTTGACATTAGTATAGTGTACGTTATAATATAAAAATGTGTATTTGATGAACTATAGCGATAAAAAGAAGATATAAAATCAGTGGTTAGCGCGAAATCATCGCGTTGTTATGAAACTTTCTCAAGGCGAGCCGCATTTGCAACGCTTGCAACCACAGCTTATCAGTTCAGCCAGTGATTCCCAAAGTGGTTAACATGACACCCTTAGCTTCCACAGACACCCTACTAGTGGAGTTATGGGATGGTGGAAACTGAACTTGAAAGTTTAAAACTTAAAGAAGAAATGCAGTAGTTGTTAGTTCCAAAATGGTGAAATTTTGAAATTGTGCTAAGAGAGAGAAGTTTGAGAGTATCTGAGTTTAACGTACACTTTCTAGAACTTCTCCGTCTATCAGATGTAGGTTTATGATATTCAGAAGCACTCGTATTAGACCGCAGGAAGGCATATAAGATTCCTCGGAATAATAAAGTCTCGTACGCTGCAGAAAGTGGTGCCCATATTCTTGGAATCGTAAATAGGATTTCATAGTCAAATATTAATTGGTGTATCGGCGCCGTATCAAACCGCCGGCCTAGTGTGTCGGGGAATAGTTATACAAACTGGTTGCTAGTCTACCAGACACCATGCCATTAGTTAACATTCAAAAATAGTCTTACTGTATTTTTTTTTGTAAATTTGAATAAGCAACGTAAGACAAACAGAGACAAACTATAAAATTTCCACAGATGTTAATTTGTGCGCACTAAATTTGGAATGCATTTTAGGTACTTTCTTTTGTTCGATACTCTTTATTGTAAATCAAAATGTTGATGTCTAAACTTAAACAACAGAAGATGTTCCAAGAAATGTCGTCTCGAGAAGCTGCATCATATCGCTGGAATCATTTGGGACGATGAAAAATTTACCGCTTTTATCTTAACCAGGAAACGTCTCATTTCCATCTGTTGTCCCCGTTCATTGCAATTCGACAAATAAAGCTATTCTTTGTCGGGCTGCGCCCCCGATCGTGTCATTAGTGTCAGTGACAAAGAGGACATATTCTATGCTATATACCTCCCGTGTATCAATTCCATGTTCAGTCAATGATATACATATGTACAGTGCTACGATAACAATAATTGATACATAGAGCTGTGTAGAAAAGACAGTTTCAAAAATATATCGTTGACGGCCTTGATTAAAACACGTAGGTGTTGTTACAAATTAAAAACGGGTCATATTATTGCGTTCCTAGAAGATGTCACAGCGACATTCGAGGTATTCGTAAAACGAGGTGAAACTCAAGAAGACCTCATTGGCGGTTAAAGACATCGAAGCTAAAATTGTGGCTAGTTTTAAATTAAGTGATAATTTCGGACGGACGGATAGTTTACGTTAGAAATAAACGCGTTGCGAAACGCATGGCCGACTTATGTCAGAGTTGTGCGTAAGAGGCGAGCACTCGCCAGACCTCGCTGGACTCCGGCGCATCCAGACGGCGTTCGCATCCAGTGACGTGAAAGAATTAATTCGCGTACAATTTTCATAGCATAGGTTATTTAGGTCGACGTGATTGTTCTATTCCCGTGCAGCAACGCGGTCATCATTGCACTAAGGACGCCACGAACCACGTGACACCGTATTAGCGATTATTGGCACGGACTCATCTCCGACATGTTCCGACGGGACAAATCCACGCCTTATAGATCAAAATCTATATTTAAGCAAGGCAAATTCATTTATTTTTAAGTTAAATAAAAAACTCCTTCACATCACATCGTATATAATTGGTTGTGTTGATTAAATTAAGGTAATAATAACAAGCGAATCATACACTAATCATTTATAGAGTATTCTATGAGTAAGCCACAATTAAAACAAACTGTCCTTAACATTGCTATTGTGTATGTTAAGTGAAGAATTTTGTACGCGCATGTTTGAATCCATTTATTAACTAAACAATTAATTGCCATCGCGAATTATTACTAGAAAGGTTTATCAATGCGAAATATTCCATGATCCATTCTTTCTAGTTTACATTTGGCGTAAAATGAGTGTATAAACGTGAAAATTGGAGTAAACAAAGCACCAAAGCGGGTCGGCCGGCCGGCTTAACGACCCGTTTAACGATCTTCTTATTTTCGTTTTGATTAACAGTTACGAAAGGTTTATGGACGTGTTCCGTAAACCGAGTTACGTAGATTACGTTTTACGCGTTGGCTATAATATAATACTTTAATATAATAGTAAGCTCCTATTAATTAAACCAATACTATTTTAGAAGTCAAGGTAACTTTTTTATTTATTATTATTACTTAATTTGGTTTTTTTTTATAAATTTTGTATAAATAAAAAATCTCTATATATTTCCGAGTTGGCAAACGTAGGCGCACTAACGTGTAACAATCTCGCGGCCTTCTAGTCGTATCCGTTCTATACATAATCTAGTCCTTCCGACCACGCGTTAAACTAATTAAGAGAACGTTAATTGAGTTATATTGGTATGCAGTAATTATTTAGACTCGTATCGTTTTATTAGATTTCCCAAATTCTTTTGTTTACAAAATTCTATTATAAAATTATTATTACAAATGCCAATTTCACTTTTACCAAGTTAATTAAGAAGGGTCGTCGAGGTCCCGGAATAACTCCGCCACGAGAAAAGTTTAAAAGGTCATTGATCTTTTAGCTCGTCCTAAATAAACGTCGGTTATTGAAAACATAACTTGGAAGCCAAAGGATTAACTTAGAGAAAATAAACAGGAAAATGGTATCGAGTTCATTGTCTTTATAATACGCCGACAACCTTTTGCATAGTTACGTGGGTTTTGATAATATTTTATGAAAATAATAATTGAATCTGTTAATAATAAATAAATCAATGTTCGTTTTCTTTTAATCGAGTGAAGAGAAGAACCCACATCAGGTGTCAAATCAAAATTCAATGCCTAGGCGAGAAGTTTATACAAGCACAAATTCATAAAGTTGTCATTTCGATATGCGGAATGACGCCCGCCTTCGTAAAGAATGTAACATTGGAATGGATTAGTAGGCGTTACCTTGGATTTCATTAAATAATTGACAGCTAATTCCATTTACTTATAACAAAAGTCTGCTGCCAAAACCAAAAAGGTTACAGAAGAATAATCCACAACACGTGAAATTAACTCATCTTAGAATAGATTGTTATCAAGAAAGATCTCCTTTGTTTAAACGTATGTCAACACGCGAGGAAAGTGAGTTCAGCAACCTCATGCATCATCACGGAATCTCGTGCGGCGACAAAACTTAACAATGAAATTTCTCCGAAGAGTCGTCGCATAACTTATTCAAAATTGATTTTATACAAAGTTCTTCATCAAACCAGCCAGGCAGATGTCGGAAGAGGTTTTAATCGTGTCCATTGCGTGGACAGATTTACGAGCGGTCAGTGCATCTTCCTACGGTGTTAGCAGCGCGCCAAGTGACAAGTTTGCGGACGCTTGCCGCGAGAGGCCGACATGCGATTTCTGTGTTGTGTCAGGTCGTGTATAAGTGCTCATGAATGAATATGACTTTGAATACGGATTACTTTCAATCTATTTATACGTAAGACTTAACAAAGGGATTCATATTACAATTTGAGAATTGCTATTATTAAGGAAAAGTCGGAGGAAAATGTATTAACTAAAATAAGTTTATGCCATATTAAACAACCGCGACAGATTTCTTAATAATCTGACTTCGTGATAACTATAATTATCATAAACTAATGTTTCCGTTAACTTTTCAAACATAATACATCCAGTTCCAATAAATGAAATCTAAAAATGTTAACAGTTCGACGAAAACTCAAATAAAATTTATATGAAACAATATAACATTTGACAGGAGATAAATATTTGTAGTCAACTTAAAGAACGATATTTTCAAGACGTCGTATGCAATAGCAAGAATAGCGGACGTGTGCAGTTTCCAGAGCCATGCGACATCTACACATTTTAGAAATCGTAACATTTTTATCTATGTAATTTCACGTTAAGGTGAGATATCACACCAATTATGTGTAAAATTTTAAACACAGTAATATAAGAAAGTCGACAACAGATCAGTGCTAAACAGATTATATATCTTACTTACAAATCTTAAACGAAATATTAACTAAAAAAAATCAGACGAATTGAGAACCTCCTCCTTTTAGAAGTCGATTAAAAAGTAAACAAGTAAAAAATGAGATAAGGTAATTGGCGAGTTCAATTAGTAATTACTTGCACACTTGGTAAAACTTAAAAACAAAACTTTGTGTTAGGTGTCTCAATCTTAAATTGGAAAGTTAAATAACATTTTATCCACGTTTCGATTAGGTTTCGAATAGACTAATAAACATTATGAGCGGCGCACGTCACTCGGGGCGTTGCTGACGTCACATCTACCCCATCCCTCGCCTGTCTAACCCCGCTTTTATTATACTGTTATTGTGTTGGCCACGCGACGACCTTACTCTATGTCCTTTGAGGTTTAGGCGAGATAAAATCTATTTATAAAATAAATCTTCCCTGAAACTACGTTATTTGAGACAAATGCAATTATTTAAACTTCCCTTGACTGCTTTAGATTAAAATTTAACATTATTACAATGTGAATAATCTTCAGGCAATCTGTAAGTAAGTTGTAAAAAGGACGATTCAAAGCATTGCAATAGAAAACACTAAGTACCTTAATTCCGTATTTTAAATTAACGTCTCAGTCGGCAAAAGATTTCGGATTTTAATTCTTCAGTGTCTGTTGATATTCGTTAAATGTAGATGAAATATATTTTCACCGTGTTAATCTTTTTAAGGTCGACCTAAATTTTTAACAGCATTGAGTTCGTTATTTTTCCTCACTTTTCCCCAAATTCCTCGTAAAGTCGGTCAACATTCGTCACAGGAGCATAATGAACGTAATATACGAGATTAAACGAAACATTTAAAGTGCGTTTCATAAAAAAACGAATTGCGTCGAAATAACAACGAATACTGCTGCGGTTATATCACGATATTATCATCTTATTTTTACACGAACATGAATACCAAGCTTTATATTTTAATTGAATCAAAACTATTGCTATATCGTAAATTACCACATACTAGCTGTCGCTCGCGCTTCGTCCGTGCGGTATTAAAAAAAGTAGTTCTTTGAGACTATGTTCTACATATGTGCAAAATTTCATCACGTTCTATTTAGCCGTTCCGGAGATACCTTCAAACATGCATCCATCCATCTAAACATTCGCATTTATTAGTAAGATTAAATAAGAAGTGAGATTTTGTTGTTAAATATTCGCAATAAGCTGTGGCAAATTACTTTATTTTTTATTTTCTAAAACTTACATCTAACAATAAGCTCGCTATCCACAAGGAGAGAGCGATTGCATTAAAATGTGTACGAGCAAATCTTTATTATTGTCCAGTAGTTCACATTAAGACGAAAAAATACAGACAAACATTGAGTAAAATAACAATACTTTTAAATCGCTGACGATGTATTAATAGTCGTAGAGTGGAAATTCTAAAAATATCAATATGATGTTATAACACATACCAAGTACCAATATTAAGAAAGGCGTGGCTTGAGCGAAGGCAAGGTTATACGTAATTGATTGACGACAGCAGTACGTAGTTAATTTTTGCAATAAAGGCATTATATAGGACACACCTTCTTAACCTATTGTAAGAATAGATACATTTTTATATGGAAAATATAGTAAATTAAAATTAATCGTAAACCAATGCCGAAACACGTGTGTAAATATCTATTTTCTTCCATCTCTATTCTTTTTAAAACAATGAAAGTGACAGAAGTATGTTTTTCTACATGACTTTAGCAATGGTAACTCAAAGTAAAAAGATGTGAAAATCAAACTAATTTGTGTTATTTGCTTCTCTTACTTGTTTGCACGTTGTATCATAGTCGTGGTGTTAATTAGTCGAGTGGCGATTTTATTTACGACGTTAAAAATAGCGTAAAATGTTCAATTTCGTAATGCAAAGTTATTTGCGGTAACGATGTAGTTTGCAATGCATTAGTATGTTTACTGCTTCCAGTTTCAGTATTACAAATTATAAAAGGTTGAAGGACATTTGCATCACTTTCTGTGGGACATTGGATCAAATATATTCATGTTGCCTTTTTGTGTCATCAATACCTTCTAAGCTGACTGTACCAAATATTTTTTTCAGGCCTGCTGTATTTAAAAAAAATCTGTATAATAACACAATCTTATAAGGGTTTAGGGTATTTAAATTCATATTGTGAAATTATACACCATATTACGTTTGTTATTTAACCATGAATCATTAGAAATGCGTTAACACATTGTTTACGATGCTGAAATCGGGGCGCCAAATCAAAATTGTACCGGCACCTAATCAAACTGGAAATAAATGGGTCAGATGAGTTTGGTTTCGTATAAAAAAGTAAAAGATCACCAGCGCACCCGGACGGTCAAAACAAACACCCGGTTATTAAGACAATGCGTTTATTTTTGGATACAAAGGAGACGGTCATCGGCACAGTGGGTCGTAGAGACGATTCATCAAGACTTGCCAAACATTATCACAGCTAATTGACTTTAAATCTTATGCCAAACATTTTAGGGCATCATTTTAATATATTCTATTGACAATGCCAACAGGTGCATTTGCTTTCCACCCCGGAAGACATATTAACGAGGAAGTATAATTTCTTAAGTAAACGTATCGGTTATTATTGAGTTGAAAAGTGACCCATTTTAATTAGCAATATTTGATTGACAGATAATACCAATCTTAACTACAATCTTATACTATAAGTTTGTATAAAAATGGATTTAGATTTTTTATTTCTCTCATGATGTTAAGGAAGTTATCCGTCTAAAATTTTACGAAGCGCAATTTCAAACAATGCACGTAGGAAGTCGTTTCGCGAAACATAAAATTCTGTTTTACAGACAAGAATACAATTACAAATAAAATAAACAATGATGGATTTATTTATCCAAGATCTAATCGGCCTTCTTACTGATTAATGGGTGCCGAAGCAATTGCTCTACGATCCAAAATCAATTTATTTGTGTTGTCAACGTTTTATAGATGGCCGTCTTTGTAAACAAAAACAGATTGTAGGTCAAGTGCGACCCACTTCCGTCCCCTAGGGGCATACGGAAAATTTACCGTCTGCAGGGTTGTTGGGAGGTTTCCAATAGAAATTCATTGATTATTTCATTGAACATTTATTGGCATTACTAGTACGAGTATCTCTATTATATAGCAGATATTAAATTCATAATAATATTGCATAGCAATCATCATTTGAGTTCATTCTGTTAACACAAATATCGAAATAACTTCAGAAACAGCCGATCGTACAGTGATTTTTTCTTGCCCTCCATTTTCATAACATTAACACGTGTTAAAAATCCAAGATAATAAACTAATTTCGTAATTATTATTTCATCGTAAAAATTTACGTAATTCAAATTGAAATATACCTTTTTAAGCTACCAATAAACTGTATACATTACGAGGAGAGAAAGCTCTGCATTGTTTATTTTCGTTTCCCTAAATATGTCGAAAGCAATGAATGATGATTATCTTAAATGAACACAGATTCGTTCAGACGTAAGAGCAGCGCCATCTACGCGGCCTACGCAGTTTTACTCCCGCGACGTTTTGTTAAAACAAATGTCTAGCCCGGAGCGAAACCCGAATTAGATAACCGAGTAATCATTAATCGTTAGTGAAATTGAATAATCCGTTACAAAATTTTCGGAAAAGCGTCTAGAATGTGGGTCGGTGTTGACGCAAAGATATGTGTGTTCAGAAAAAAGTAAAAAAAAAAGAGGAAGCTAATGAGAATGTCGGTGAATTGGCGGGCAAGGAATTTGTTCCAGTTGCGGTTCGATGCTCGGGAAAACGATACGTTATGGTGAACGTGTGGGCAAGTTTATACGCTTAGCGAAATGTTCGCGAGCCGCAGAAAGTACAATTGACAATCACTACACTGGTTGACAATCTGAAAACCTAAATCTAGGTCAAAGTTCCTTATTCTTATAAACCTGCTCACAAACAAAAGCTGCAAAGATTTTATCACGTCAAAAAATCTTAGATACAAAGAATTAAATGAATAACAATATTTTTGAACATGGCAGTTACCCACAGTTACTAAAAAATTCCGAACGTCGGATCTTGTAAACAAATCAACTTAAGCCGTATAGATAAAATATTCCTTGAAATTTCCTTTACTAAAAATCTATAAGATAAGGTATGCGGATACGAAGTTTTGATCACCGGAAAACTTTACGATTCATTGTTTAGGTATTTTCCTATTAGAAAATTCATTAGAACCGGCTTGCTGTTAGTTTTACGATTCAAAACATTTCGTTCTGTTAAGACATACATGTACAAACAATAACATAGCTACATTAATAAACTCCTCTATGTTTGTATCACCAAACGTTTTAAGACTACATATAATATACCAGTATGCCTTTTCATCTTTTTCGGTAATTATGAGATGAGATGATGAATAAACTGAAGCTGTACTGATCGCCACCAAATATTATTTAATTATTAACAGTCGATTTTTTTTATTAAATAACAAATGGCACGGAAACACTTGTGTTTTAAACATACAATCGTTAAACTATTTCTCGTCGGGCTATAATGTATTATGAACTAGCATCGTTATGACTGACTGATGGACGGAAAGAAAACACATTGGATTTGAAAACATCGGATAGTTGATAAGAAAAATATGTACGCTTATTTAAACCACTGAGTATGCTCAAACATTAATTCCGGGGTAAACACTGTTAGTCATTCGATATTTATAATTTTGTAGTTTAATACGCCAAAGTATGCATCATAATGATAGTGTTTAGAAAGAAAAATATTCGCTAATGAAGAAAAATTGACACGTGGTGGTTTTGATTAAAATAAAAAACCCTTTGTTTTCGTAATGGAGTGAAATTATTTTTTTAAATGTTAATCAAAGATATATTTTGCATAATACGTAGGACGTTCGTGAAGACACAATAAAAAAAATATTTAAATTTTCCTATTTGAAATTTCTAATTTCTCGTTTCGCGAACAAATTACAGGTTACAGTGAAAATTGCGCATTAATTGTCCACCGGTGTCTTATTTTTCGATATTCTCATCTTAAAAGCTTCTAAATATTTGTATACGTGAAACCAAGACTCAATCAGTAATCGTGGCGAAATGGGTCGTACATGTTTTCTTGATGTCGGGTTATACCAATTCCGGAGGGATTAGGAGATTGGGAGCACCTCTTATCTGGAGCAACCCCTCGAGATTGGGTGAGATCTAATGCCTGTTTACGTAATCAAACTGTTCTATTTCGGGCGTTTCAATTAAGACTATAAGACATATCCTTTTAGATAGGGATTACAAAGACTTGAGAGTGTAATTCACTAAAATATCGTTTGATTTTCTTTTGTTTATTTTGTCTTTGATGAACTGGAATATTTTAAAAGTAATTCTGTACAGTATTATCTTCTCAATAAGTCCTATAAATGAAGAAGACAAAATATCGTTTCGGTGTTAAATTAATTAAACTCACAGACCTTCATACGAGTTTATAGGAAGAGGAGTTATTTATTTGCGTATAACTGTAAAGCTCCTTGATCGTAACACATGTTTAGGGAAACATCGGGTAAAGGTTAGATTGTATAACAAGTACAGTTGATGTAATTTACAGTCGTTTAAAACTGATTTAGTTTGCACCCCATATACAGTCGAACCAGGATAAACGAGAATCCAAGGGACCGCGATATTTTTTGGTCTATAGAGGTTTCTCACTTATCTAGGTTTGACTGTAATAACCTTAACCTTTACAGAATTTTTTTATTAATTCATATCGTAAAAAGTCGTATCAGTGCGCTTATTGCAAGTGTCAAAAGACGTATTTCCTTTAGTAGTCGGAACCCAATGTAATCCAGTGAAAGACATAACGTCTGATTCATTAAATCGGTATGTTGGTTTGTATTAATAAAGTTATATCACAGCAGACCCACTTTTAAATTAATTAAGCCGATGTTCTCACGCGTAATCTCAAAATCCTGTTTTAAATCTTAATTTAGCTGCTTGGATATCGTTACGTTCTTTGCATTTCATATAGACGTATATTTGCGAACGTCATCTCTTGTACTAAACGTAATTTATAATTTAAGTTTCGTGTATTTAACCCAATTCATTTCGAGCTGGTTCGAGGGCGACTCATCGTAAACAAACAATCGCTTTGTTATGATGAATCCCTGTTACGCTATCATACGATTGATTATCAGGATTTAATCATAACTTGTAAAAGAAAACTTGAATTTTACATACCACAGACATACATTAGAAAACTTTTATATTTTGTTAATTCTACTAAAGTAAGTTTGAGTGGAGTTTTTTCCTCTCAAGACTTTTATCATTACTTTAATAGTTACGTGTTTTTTCCAGAATGTTCTGTAGAAGAGTCTGGAATCTATGACAAATTTTATTGAGATTTATTGAGCAGTTCTATAGATACTTTCTAATAAAAATCCATCTATACATTCGTATTTATATTATTAGTAAGAAGAAATATTACCAACACTTTTGGTACCAAATGAATTTACCAAAATCTAATAAAATATTCCGTAACTTTTTAACACAATGATAAACATTTCTTTCGCAAATATACCACTGATTTAAATTGAAATGCAACAATTATTTCAAAGTGTTGTAAAATAAAATTACATTTATAACATGTTACTAACACCAAAGTCTATATCGATATTGTTCAAATGATTTCAACAGTACAGTCTTCAGAAGTTGAGCAAACAGCCTTACATCGCACCTCACGATTATAATGGTCTAAAATTGTGCAAGCTACGTTTCGCACTAACATCGTCGAATCATTCATACACATAATTAACAAAGAATTTCAAGCTTTATTCACACGTTGCAATAAAGTTAATTTTTTTTAAATTATTAAGGTGATTTTTTTTTTATTATCATAGACTAAAACTATGGATATTGCTTTGCTATTTTATTTGAGGCAATTAGACAGCAGTTAGCATTTTCATAAACTTAACGAATAATTTATATTGTTTTATTGTGTAATAAGATTAAAATATTATTTTTATCCGAAAATTGAACTGTTTAATCGAAGTCTGAGCTTGTTCAGACTATGTGAGTATCAAGTTGTGAGAAACAGTTAAATTTATCATACTTACTAATTCTTTGAAAAAACTAAAAAAAAATTAAACCAGTTGCAAAAATAAAACACTATACTAGAGTTGAGTCATAAAGTATAAAATTGAGACGTGTAATTGCGATCGATAGCGAATCGATTACCCAGCAATGGCCATGTTTTGGTCCGACTCATTCGGCCACTGTCCTCACCTAATATGGACGTATAGCCACACACGTAGTTCGATTACGCAAAACAGGTCGGCTCTTAAATCAAAAGTCTCCGCCGGTCCTTAACGACCTGCCTCAACACCCTAGGAAGTGATTATTGTTTATTTTAATAATTGGCGTGTCAGGAAGTGCGTTGCGACGTTGGCGGCGACATGAAACGAGTCACCAATTTGTTGGATAAAGCTATTTTAACGCCATTGAGCAATTAAGCACCAGCATAAACAAGCGACCCTTAAGAATATACCATACATTTCGATATAAATTTCTACATACGTCAGAAGTACTGGCAGCATCCGATGCTTTTAATACTTACTAGTATGAATCTTATATATAAAATTCATATGTCACAATGTTATTGACCATATTCAGTAGGTCGGAGAATTGGCTACTATCTATTTTTTATTCCCACGCGGACGGAGTCGCCGCTTACAGCTAGTTGTATTTAAATTCTTTAAGGTTACTTTTAAAACAAACAGAAAATGAAAATTTATAGCCTTTTGTACAGTTGACTGATATAATGGTCGTTAGAAACGTAGACGATGAAAAGTAACGGGTTACCATTAAGATAACATGAATAGGGATGTTTTGACCCTCTTGTACTGAGCTCGGTATTCACGGTTCGAAAACCTCGTTATCGTTAAAGGTGAAAGTTCTTCCTTTGAAAGAAGCCAAAGACGTCAAATTGTTGTTATTCTGAATCGCGGATCCATCAATCTATTTATTCCTTTTAGTTGTTACTACAATAATATCTATTTATTTTAAGTGTTATATTACCACTAGCTGTCGTCCGCGACTCCGACTTAATAAGTAGCCTATGTGTTCTTCCATATTATGTTCTACATCTATGCTAAATTTCAGGGAGACCCATGCAGCCCTTCCGGAGATACCTTTAAACATCCATCCATCCATCCATCTTAACATTCGCATTTATATAGTTTTATTCCATTATTTTTTATATTTTGTAACATAAATTCAACTATTTGTTGCCAACTATTTTTGGTGTAAAGAGGCAACAATCTAGAGTGTGTTACGATGAAAGGAACAGTTTGAATATCATCAATGGTATAATTTCGGTACATTTACTTTCAGCACTGCGCAATAATTTTCCCAGAGAAGCCCATTTGGGTCAGAGCGTACGCATCCATTGACACACAAACAATGCACAAAGTTTATGTTATACATCAAAGTACGGTGGATTATATTAGATAAACATCGGTTATATATTTCCTAAGCTGCAGTGGATAAACCCTCTATAAAAATTTATAGCACCATGCACTTACAGAGAATCGAATCGTCAATACGAATCACGCAAGAGTGTAATAAAATGTTTGACGCGTATCCTTAGAAATAAAATTTTCGTTTACATAACATCGTAAAATCAATAATTCGAATAGAATAAGTCGCGCAATACCGATTCAATTCTAATATAGACCAATGAATGGGTGGTAAATCTTTGATATGACTGGAAAACTAAACGAAAGCTTGTACGCTAATGCCTCAAATCGTCATTTTAACTTTTAATTGATGTTTATTTGTGTAACAAAACAATGGCGAGTGTCAAGGTCGTGCGAGCATGTCGCCGGATCCACCTGGCAGATTTGACGTAGACGGCACGCGCCTAACAATGCCACAATCGGGACATGTTCACACATAATATGCTTTATATAAAACAGGTTTTGAGAAGCAACGCTACAGTCCGAACAAACAAACAATAGAAGTCCTATATTAGAAGCAGTTTATCTTATCATTATGCATATTATTATCTCTCAAAATATTAAGAAGAAAATATATACAATGTGTTATAGTAATCTGCATATCTATTCCAATTTATAGACTTGTTTTTGGTATGCCAATATCTAACGAAACTTGACGCATAAATCATTTAAATATGGGTTCCGTTCAGAAGTGGGCAATATTTGTAGTGAAGTCCGGTTTTATATTAATAACTAGAGAATGTCTGTCTGAATTTGTTTCCACAAATAACTTGTTTTATCAAGACAAAATAGTTCTTTGTTTAGCGGGAAAAGACGTTAGAGTTGCTTGATTTCGATTCCATTTTGTGATACGGAGAATTTTTATGACTCTTAACTGGAAATTATCTTTACGCAGATGTGATCTCACATATGGTTTTATCGCACAGATCATAAATAACCAGACATTGGATAAACACAGTATGAAGTACGTTGCAACTAATCCCTATACTAACACCGAGGCTTTCCCAACCTTATATTACGTGGCGCATTCGACTGAAATCCTTACAGATTTTAAAACTTTTCCTTGTAGACTAATTAGTGAAACATATGAAACCAATCTACTAAACTTTGAATATAAGAATACGTTATATGGTCGTGGAAACTCATATTATACTCGTAGTTAACAATAACGCACTTGCACGTAAGAATGGTTTCCCAGTAAAAAAAAACATGTGAAAGAACAAAGTTCGATCCACATGATATCTCCTCGAGATCGTACAAAGGTTAAAACTGAAGCAAACAGCACACAATCTTCATTCCTGGTTATTTTTAAAGCTAAAACTAATCGATTCGAATTCTGTCAGTTCATTATTGAAATCTGCATTACCATTGTGAAAAATACTTGAGTGGGGGCCAAAATGTTGCCAATCGTAAGCCATTACCATATATTAATTCTGACAATAGCATTCTACTAGAGTGGTCAGGCGATATGTTATTTACGATAAGGTGCGAAGTGTTGCAATAACTAGCGATATAACATTGTATTGTACCAGACATATTATATTATACTAAAGGAGGAATAGAGATATATGTCACATATATACAGTTAGCTAAGTTTCAATCCAATGCTATACCTATCTGTCGCCCGTTACTCGATCCGCGCGAAATTAAAAAAAACAATTGGTATCCTTCTTCCAGACGTATGTATTTTCTACATTGATGCTAAATTTCAGTGTGATCCATGCAACCGTTCTGGAGAAACCGTCTAACAAAAATCCATGCATCATCCATCCATTTATAACATTAGTATGTAGTAAGATAGTTTAAACTTTTAAACATTATTAGTTAGACTTCTTTGTCGCGAATGACGTGCTAACGTTACAAAGTCCAGTGTCAGAATGAATAGTAAGGGGACACAAACGTCAACATATTAGTAAGGCTAGTGTTGAGTCAATACAATGGCTCATTTTCGGGTTTTCTTCCTAACATTACGATCAGTAATGTTTAATGTTTTTCAATTCAATTTAGTTCTACTATGAAGAGAAAAATACATTAGTTGTGGACAGGATATGCCAAAAATAAGGTGAATTTTGTAACAGTAATCCTAGAAAGCTTAAATCTTCATATTACTGAATTTTTGGAACAAAAAACAACATTAGAAGATGCATTCTAGGTATTGGCCAATATAATATAACGGTTAAATTATAAAAGCTCGGTAACAATGATTGAAGCAATAGTTTTCTATCTGATTGACATCGACATGAAAGAAATATGCATACTATTTTTGCAGACGTACTTCAGTAAAGTAGATGTTTTTTATAACAGTAATGTATATTGGCAAACTCTGACGTCAGCAACAATATATTAACGATAAAACGCAGACATTCTCAGAACAACTCTATAAATTATTTCGTACATACGAATTTGTTTAAGAATATTAGCCTTATTTATAATACTATAAGGATAACGAAAATCTATGCGTTGATTTATTACAATGAGAAACGTTTGGTATAGTAATGAAATTAATAATTTCAGAGAATGTCGAATTTAAACTAGAAGAGCTATCACTGTCAAGTGTTTTTCTAAAGAATTGAACACACACTTAAAAACTATTACTTAAAGTTAAAAAAAAATTATGAACCTTTTATATATTTCTAATCTAATCTAACCTTTTTTATCTAAATATAATTAAAATGCGGTAATGTTCAATGGTTGCATCACGAGGTTTTCCTTCACCGTAAGAACGTCGGATAAATGTAAATCGGAAATCGAAGAACACTTTGTTACATGGCGGGATTCGAACCCAGGGCCTGCAGATTGCAAGTCAAGTGCTTGACCACTGAGCCACAGACACACGTGATGCAACCTGTACATATCTGAGAAGAAATTCAAAGATATGTGTGAAGTCAACCATGCCGCACTTGGCCAGCGTGGTTGACTATGGCCTAATCACCCTTAACTTAGGGTAGGCTCCGAGCCCCTCGGTGGGGACGTATAGTGAGCTGATGATTATGATGATGATGATGATGAATGTTCAATATTATCCTAATTTTTGCTTACTAAACTGCATGATAGATTGATCTAATTAGACAATAGAGAATGTGAAAGTAGCAACATCTGAACATATTCATACTTAGTTATATACAGTTTGTACTCATTCGAACTGCACACTTAATTGGCTAATATATCTAAACGTCAGAGAAAGTAAAGAAAGTAAAAGTGGAATAACGACGTGCAGTAAACGTGTCACGGATAAGACGAAACATTCTGCAATTACATTGAAAATTACTGATTACATTGTTGATAAAACATTACGTTTACGTCATTACAATAAATGCGATGTCGCTAGGCTTTTACTTCTCTGTGATATAAAGAGAAATGATTTGATTATTTGTTCTATGAAGTATATATTGAATTAAATTTCTTTTAGGGAACAATCTAGCTAAAGGTTTTTCCTTTAATATTCTTGAAATTGGATCGGATTGTTAGAAACAGTGTTGGGATAGTATTAATCAAGGCCAGTGGTTCCCAAACTTATTTTTTCAACTGCCCACTTTGAGAATAAATATTTTTAACGCCCCCATATTAGAGTTAAAGCAATCTTTTAATTCATATTAGTTGATGTTCACAAGTTGTTGTTGAGAGTCGAGAGCTCATGCAGTCGTTGTCTAAGAGGCCTCCTAGCTAAATAAAATTACTAATCACCCCCCAGGCGTCACCACAACTCCCCCATTTTCTTTCTCGGTGTCTTACCGCCCCCCTTGAGACTTGCAGCGCCCACAAGGGGGCGTTATCGCCCACTTTGGGAAAGACTGATCAAGACAATTTGACAATTTATTTGGTTCACCCATATTCCGTCCGGTCACCATGACGCAGTATTATCGGTTAGCGTAGGATGTTGACAGCATATATTATTAATTTCTTTGAGAGTGCTGAAATTAGCATAAGTGGTTTGCGAACATTAGTTCAAGGCGTCTATTGTCTTGTTTCGTAACCGATAATTTTATCGTTATTGTGGTCATGTGTCATATAGTCACCAGTTGGCCTAATCGTCTCCATTTATGAAAATGTCTCTTTTTTAAATATACTTATATAATCTTAACATCGCAAATACTTGTAAAATAAAATTTAATCGTTGGGAAATAGCAAGGGTTACGATTCTACCAGGTGTTAGAAATGGCAATTTAAATTTACCATATTGTCCCCAATTCTAATGAATTATTAAATTATTATTATCGTACATTCAAATGAGTTGTCAGTAGGGACACGTCCCGTACTCAACCGTTAATGTTACGCATGAATTGTGCGGCACTCAAAGGGTTAAGTAAAAATCTTAAAAATTATTAAAACAAGATTTTAAAAACAGAAAAAGAAGCAAGTTTAAGTAGTATTTATTATTATAAGACAATCTATTATGTGAACCATGAATATTTATTTGGCAACGGTCGAGCGATAAAGCAACGCCATCTGTGTGCGAGGGGCGTGAAGCCAGGTGTATGGCTTGGCGCTCGCGCGGGAACTGACACGTTATCTTACCGATAAGGTAAACCTTCTTGTGAATACATGAGGGTGTTTGTGACAGTTGCCATCATATGCCACCGGTTTACCATATTGTACAACAACTTTTCTTAAAGATGACGATAGTTATAGAGATAACTAAGTTTAAGATTTTCGTTTTTATTTTAACACAAATGTAGTAATTTTTATCGCTAACCAGAAACTATTTAAATATTTTAAACATATTTTATTACATTAGTACTTTATGAAAAGAAATTTTCATAAAATGCATGGTGATTTGAAGATACGCAGATTATAAATATTGCATTTGAACTAAAGCTAAGAGTTTTTTATGTGTACGAAATAATTTATTACACAATTTACTATAATAAGCAAACAAATCTAAAACTATTGTATGCGATTTAGTAAATTGCCGTAAAACATTTTCCATTGTTAACTTATTGGTGTGAACATAATATTTGCACCACTTTACGTATGTGCAAATATTTTGATAATCTGTATTCCTTTCACGCAAAAATGGACTTTATTTCAACGGCAATAAGGTCCATCAAATATAATCAAGTGTTATTTATCTATTCCAAAAAATGATTTGTATATAAATTTTCCTATGAGATAAAATCCTATACTATCTCTTATTTTTAGTTTAATTTAAAAAGCTAAGTTTTTTTTGTACTATGTTCGTTGCCAAATGAAGTACATTTTAAATAAATTTTCTTTGATTAAACAAACCGATATTTTAATAGCTACGAAATACTAAGTATAAATAAAAGCAAAATAATAAAAGATTAAAATATTTGCTAAAGGAATACAACACTCCAAGTTTTGCAATAACGTCAAATACCTAGAAAATATTTGAGTTTGTTAAACAGTCGGAACACTATTATGAAACTATGAAAATGTAGGCCTTGACAAACGTACTGAGTGTTATTTGAAAAAGTGTTCAAATACAAAACTAAAAATATTTAGTAAAGATTTTTTGAACGACTAAAACTTAGTAAATTAAGGATAAGTTACATTCATTGTTAATTTTTCTTCGACTTAATCACAAGAGAGAGACACGCGTCACATTTGTATATCCATGAGTTTTCACTGTAGACAAAACATTCATATAGATAGATATTGTTTTCTCAAGACATATAGGCACTTACCTGTGTCGGATGATGTCGGTACAGATAGAGCTTGGTGCCCTGCAGCACCGCCCACACCTGCTTCCACGACCGGTCGCTGGCGCGCTGCGTACAGACAGACATCATTCACGCAAAACTTAACAATTAACCCGCTGTACTATGTAGACTACGCGACTCGATAGAGACGTAGGAAATTAGTGATCATTTACGACATTAGCGTCGGCAAAAAAAAAAACATCCAAAATCGTTTTAAATCAAATTGGGACGAGAACAAAAATTTTAATTTATTTTGTGATTTTCTTGTTAAATTTTAATACAACTAATTTTATCACTTGGTACAAGTATAAGTAACTATACTAATATTATAAAGCGGAAGATTCTGTTTATTTAAACACGCTTATTTCAGAAACTACTGGTCCGATTTGAAAAATTATTTTTTTGTTGGATAGTCCACTTATAGAGGAATCTTTAGGCTATATAACATTACGGTGTGACCAATTGTTTTTATTTTTTTATTCCGCGCGGGCGGAGTCGCGGGGTACCGCTAGTAAGATATAAAATTATAGCCTCACACATAAAAAGTTTCTCTTACCTTTCCATTGCTGACCACCATCTTGACCTGCACATGGCCCTGAACGTCGGGCTCCGCGGCTGCCGCAGCCCCCGAACCCTCCGCCTCCTCCTCGCCCTTCTTCTCCCCGCTACATATATCAAAACATTACTATGACAATACAGTCTAGGACGTTTATTTCCTACCCGTTTCGGTGAAATATCATTTGACAATAATAACTAGGCCAAAAATTTGTCATAGGAACTTACAAACATTAGACTAAGTTATAGTCGTGTTTGTTCGATAGTATCCTAATTAATCAGTTGTAAGTAGAGACATAGTCTAGTCTTACTTGCGAGGTTCAAACCAATTTTCTAATTTAAACAACTTTAAAAATATTTCTTTAAGTATTTAGTATTCATCGCTCACGTTTTTATACTTACCTACATAATAAAATGTCTTTAAATTTAATATCGTGGAAGACATTTAAATATCATGGCATACTTAACACCTATTTATATTATTTTTAAACTATTTACTTTGTAAATTAATATAGAAACAACATCTACATATTTGTACATGCCACAAACATACCACACACAATGCAAACAAACCTAAACACAATCACATGCAATTGTCAAAATATATCTCTTATTTCATTTTTAATAATCATAACACAGGCACACAATTTATATTAAATAACGACTCGATAGACTGAAACATTGTTGAACGTAACAGTTTATTCACAGCACAAATGGCACATAAAAGGCAAATATCTATGCAAAGGCTACCTAAAATTAATCAAAATCTATAACTAGAAAAACTTTTTGCTCATTTTGTTTCAACTGTAATTAGTTGTGTAGAGCGCCATCTATTATAATCTCGTGAAATTGAACACACGGTAAAGCGCCATCTAGCGGCGGATAGCTGCGTGGCGACGCCATGCGACATACCGGACGGGGACGGTTGCATTGGGGTCGAATATTCGCAGCAGCGGCGTTATGTCGTCCGTGAAACGAGGAGGGCGCCACTTGCGATATGCACTGCGTTCGTCACAAATCATACATAAGGTCCAATTGTGTGTCCCCAATTATAAATTCATCAATTTAACATAACAACAAATATTTAAATAAAGAGAAGAAATGTCTACAATTTAGTTTACATAAAACACATTATATTGCTATCTACAACACATTAAGATAAGGAGAAAATAAGGGAAGACTTTACTATGATTTATTTCAATATGCATTCAAGAGGCAATATGATGTTAACAAAATTATTACATTTGATGTTAACTACTCAATCTACAGGTCAGGTAAATACTAATTATTTCGACCACTTTATAAAGGAACTATTGAATATGAAATGGAATTTACAAGTGGTTGAAATAAGCAGTTTGTGTAATTATTGTAGAAAGACATGAGGATATTTACCTTCTGAGCGCATGATGGTCAGCGTCAGGTTCCACGTCACTATCTAGATGTAGCCTGTCTCCCCATGTAGCCTTCAGGTACGACACTCGCCGCATGGCGCGCTCCTCTTCTGCAAATAAATATACACATTCAGTGTACACTTATACACTACTTTAGAAAGAATTAATTAAACTCATGTATTAAAAAGAAAGAAAGAGAAAGAAGACAGCGTCGGTGGCTCAGGGGACAAGCACTTGACTTGCAAACTGCAGGTCCTGGATTCGAATCCCGTCATGTACCAATGTGTTTTTCGATTTCCGATTTACATATGTACATTTAATCGACGATCTTACGGTGAAGGAAAACATCGTGATGCAAACTGCACATATCTGAGAAGAAATTCAAAGATATGTGTGAAGTCAACCAACCCGCACTTGGCCAGCGTGGTTGACTATGGCCTAATCACCCTTAACTTAGGGTAGGCTCTGAGCCCCTCGGTGGGGACTTATAGTGAGCTGATGATGATGATTAAAAAGAAAAGATTTTACACAAAATTATAACTAATAATTCCCATTGAAAAAAAAGATACGTTTCAATATATTACGTTTAGTAACAAGGAGTTTCTGGAATCACTAGTATTCCTGTTTATACGACTTATTTCTTGCTTATATTTAGTTTCGTCATCGTTTAAACATACTCGAATTAAAAAAAAAGTATAATTTATGGAACATTTCGTTTTCTTAAGTACTCTATTTTTGCATGATTAATGAGTAAGATCGTATGCACTAACCACCCAATTGAGCATCCTTTTTCTGTCGTCTTGTAACCATATCGTCAGCAAAACCTGTCGAAGAAACGTTTCGGTTAGGATCCGTAGATATAACTCTAAAGACATTGTTAATATTAACACCGAGTACACACACAGGGTTAGTCGGAATTAGTAGCACACCTAGAAGCAAATAAATGCATTCCGTTAATATGGCCGAGTTTAGTGGGAGAGGGGGAGAGGAACAGAACGCTCCCGAAACAATAAAGGAAAGTTTTGCACATATTGAGGTTATTTTATAAATATGAAGTTTGTTATGAATATTACAATGTTAATGATGAATTGGTCATCTTTTAATTGTACTGATAATTCTTGTATTTGTTAGTCGAAGCATATTAAAACGCAATGCAGGCAGTTCAATTTGTGAAAAACCAGAGAAGAAAACAAAAAATAGAAATGTGGGAGATTTACGGTAAGGACTCGGGTGTAAAAGACGGAAGCGTAGAGACAATAAGATATGTTGGAACAATGGAATAAATTGGGAAAAAAGAAAGCGTTTCAAAAACGTATTCGTGAAGCTTGGCAAGGTAATGAATGTGCTGGGGCAAAATGCGAACTAGAGACATCAAGAGTGCTGGGCGTGGACGAAAGCCACCTGGAGGCGGAGTACGGGAGCGTTCCCAAGGAGGCGCCGGTGGGCGAAGGAAGTGGGGTGAGGGGTGTGGGGTGTGGGCATGGCGAGGGACCTGAGTCGTGGGGCGTGCTGGGCGTGGGCGAGGGCGAGGTGGCGGCCGAGGTGGAGGCGGAGCGCGGCGCGAGGCTGAGGTGTGTAGGCCTCGCCGCGCCCCCCGCGCCACCTGCACCCCCCGCGCCCCCCAGCGACACGCGGCTCATCTCCTCCATTTGCTCCCTGTTCAGCCCCATACGTCGCTTCGCGTGACTGCCATCTTTGGGGTAACAGTGGCGTTAGACAAAGCGGCTGCCGACAACGCCTTTGTTGCATTTTCATTGAGCGGGAAGCAAGCTGTGTGCGCTTCTCACTTTTACCGATAGATAATGTTCTACTTACATTTAATTTGCCGTATTTTGTTTATTATTTTCATATTGGCAACTTGAATAGGCAAATCGGTATTCATCAAATAAACGAACCTAAACTAATGAGGAAAGCAACGACATCTATCGGTAAATAGCAAAAGTGTATCTGATCTGTGAAATTGTGTCTCGTGAAAATGCAGCAAAGCATGTGTAACATTGATTTTAATTCAATATCAATAATTTGAATAATATAAAAAATCTTTAAATAAAAAAATAATTTGCAATTTGTGTGACCGTGCTAGGAAAACGACTGTTTTTCAAAGAGTACAAAAAATAAAAAATGTTATTTAAATAGCTTACCTGTGGCATGATGTCTTCTAATGGGTAATCCTTCACTTCCTGTGCTATTTGACCTTGTTCGCATTTGAACCTTTTCCGTTTCTGTAAATATAAACAATAGAAATAATAAAATGTAATGAAGTCCGTTACATAGTCACACAATATATCGGTGCGTAGTTACCAGGGGCATATCCTTCTGGAGGCGGGCAGTGCAGGTGTTTGCTGCCGGTGATCATGAGCTGGTTGCCTGACAGACTGCCGCCGAGGGGGGTCGTGTCGTGTTCCAATTCTGCAATACGTCAATACAATAACATCATTAATAGTCTGTATCAATAGATTATACAAAAGTGTAAAGGCAGAAAACAATCCATGTCTTGGTCCAACCTTGGTGTGGGTGTACGTCTAGCGAGCGCGCCTCCCGGCGTGCGGCGCGGCCCTCGAACTCCTTGCGGCGCAGCGCGACGCTGGGCTCGAGCCGCGCGCTGCTGAGACGCGCCAGCTCGCTGCGTGCCGCCTCCGTGCGCCGCGCCCCGCCTCCACCGCGCGCCTCCTCCAGCTGCCGCGTGCGCGCCGTCACCAGCTGCAGCTCCGGCACTGGGTATCTACTGCAACACAAATACATACCGACGTTAGTAAAAATGTTTTTTGGTCCTTGGAGCCGGACACCAGTAATTTAAGATTGAATAATAATCATATCTTTACATAGAATGTATAAAAATTCATTTGAAATGCTTGCTTCTGTGTCTATGCATAAAAAAATTAAATTTTATTCAGTAAATTAGCTCCTGACCTGCCATCCTGATTGTTCGTCATGTTTTCTTCGGTACTTTCATGTTTGGCGTCGTGCGCGGTGCCGTTGGGAACCGTTCCGACGTTGGTGCTCTGGATGCTCGGTGCAGTTTCTTGTATCTTTGATAAAGTCGCCACAAACTGGCTCTTATCCTGTTTCGATCTGTTCTTGTCTGCGTTTGTTCCGTTCACTTCTCCGTACCCGCTGTACGTGCCGCTGTCCACGCTCGCGGAACATTCTTCTTTTTTCGAAGTCTGCTCTTGGCTTTGCTGCAGCGAGGGCGGCGGAGAGGCTGCGAGAGGGGGGGAGGAGGGAGGCGGGGGCCATGCCGGCTTCTGTAGCTTCTGCGGTCTCGCGTAAAACTCCTTCTGCTTAATCGGTTGCGGGGCGTCCGGCGTCACCCACCCCGTGGGCTGGCTGGGACGTCTCAGGAAGGCCTCCTTCTGTTCGAGGCTCTTTCGTATTCGGGACAGAATGATCGAATCGTCAATCTCTCGGCCGGTGAGGGTCGAATTGGAGTCGAAGGAGCCGAGACTGTCCTTGCTCTCGGCCGCCGACGATGGCAGGGACGTGTCGGATTCCCTCCTGCTGGAATATGAAACCGATAATGTTTAGTGAGTGTTCTCCATGTGAAATGAATCCTACCGCCGTAGTGATTATTACTAGTGTCGCGAGTCACCTGTCATGTAGCATGTAGTGCGGCGCCGCGTTGGCGTGGTACCGTGCGGGCGCGAGCGAGGCGACGCTGGCGTACTCGGGGTCGTCGCGGCGCGCGGGTAGTGCGGCGGGCGTGGGCAACGAGGCGCGCGCGCGCCGCGTCGCCTCCGCCTCACTGGGTGGCGCCGGCATGTCGTGGCGTTGATTTGTTTCTGGATTGTACGCCGCTTCACTGAAATACTGATGATGAATGATTATTATTAAATATTCTATTTATTATTGCTGCATATGTAATCTTACTGCTACTAAAATATGAGTGAGCTCACCCTCTGCAAAAGGTCGTGGTCGCGCGGTACGACGGTGAGGCGCAGCGTGCGCGGCTCGCGCTGCGCCAGTTGTACGACACGCGCGTAGGGAGCGCGTGAGCGGCCGCACGCTACGGGCTCGCCGTTGACGGCCAGCACGCGGTCACCGGCGCGCAGGCCGCCTGCCGCCGCCGGCCCGCCCGGCCGCACCGACCTCACGAAGATCGTGTCCATCGGCGCGCCCACCGCGCCCACCGCCAGGTGGCGCGCATCCTCGTACAACTCCTATACATTATATACGTTATAATGATTTCTATAGATATCTGACAAATAAATTATATAGAAAAATAACCTTTGTACTATTCCATGTTAAATAAGAGACGTAGTTCGTACTTTAGTAACACTTTGACCTCGCTTAACGTTGTTGTGAAGGAATATCCTCCTACATATACCTAAATAGTATACATGGATACATATTTATATATAAAAAATTTGTATTTGTTTTAAAACATTTGTTTGTTTAAACGGCGCGGATTGAAAAGGAAGTCTTGATTGGCTAAGTGTTCTCAATAGAGCACCGGAAAGTGGTTGTTAATACCTGCCCGTTCGACGTGTGAAATATGCCGGCTGGGAAACTTTACAACGCTTCTTACCAGCCTATAAAATCTGTTCTATGAAACTAACAAATACGCACAAACTATTACAAATGTTATCAGAAGTATTGGTGCAAATAATTTGTTGTTAGCGTCAGAAGCTACGCAATCGACTATAATTTACTGCGTGCTCTTAGCTCCTTCCTAAGAATCGGCAGTACGAGTTTGACATTGTACTGTTGCAACAAATACTGTCGTTGTTACCGTTACTTTTGCGCGTTGAAGCGCAATTTAAAATACGATTTGACAGTTTATTGCCTACAATGGCTACAGATTAACGTGACAAATAGTTATAAATAGTTGCATGTACCTGCAATGAGTCCGGTGGGTATACGACCAGATGTCGCAACGTGAAACCGAAGCCGTGCCTTGCGTCGGGACGCTGGATGACGATGGTGCGCGGCGCGGCGGCCGGCGCAGTGGCGGGCGCGGGTGTCGGCGCTGGTAGCGCCACCGGGCCCTGGTTCACTGTCTGACCCTGCAAACAAATTAATACTTAGAATCATCTCGTCTCTACATTTTCAGAATAAATAACTCTACTAAGTTTCTGCCTTCGTCAAAATCGGCTGACCGCGATAAATCTATTGAATTGTAATGTGATTGTAGCGTTTATTTTAGCACTTAAATTATGAATAGAGGGAACGTTTACGTGTTTATAATATCGTTAAAATTATCGTTATTTTATATGTCTAAAAGCAAATAACTAGCATTATCGTCATTAAATAAATAAAACGTATGCTAATATTAAAGTACCTAGTTTCCGCTTTTAGATACAACGCAAGCTACGTAAGCAACATAAAATAAATCCTCTACAGTACTAAGGTAATTCAAACTGTCTAAAGATAAAAGTTAATATAATAAACAACAAATTGTCGGTTTAATGGAATCCCCATGCATGATCATGGTGAAATACGAACGCTGGCCAACGGCCGATGATAATAAATCCGTTTCAAGCGTACACTGACGCAGCGATCATCGGCTACGACGACGAGCAATTAATTTCCCATATCGATGGGCGACGTTCACCGGATACATAAGTCTACAGATAATCTTCCGACACCCACAGAAGCACAAATAATTCGCTACGACAAACCAGAATCGTGCGACGCGACGACTCCTTGACAAATGACGCGTCACACTGCGAACGTCAGAGCTGTTCCATGAAGATAGCTCATAAATTTGTTAAACGTGACAAGTTTCCCCATACGAGCAGACAGACAATTTATTCTTGATTATATAAGAAAACGATAAGATAGAATTGGTGAACGGAGTGAGCAAAGATTTGAAATACGCAAAGGAATAAATTAATAAATTCGTAGGAAAATACAAATAAGACTTTTATCAAAATATTTCTTCTAAATAAGTTGTTAAACTTAAGAAAAAATATAAATGTGTGCAAAAACACAATCCAGCAATACTTAAGATAACGAACACCTCAGAAATGTTCTTGCATACATTTACGTGATAAATACTAACTCGAAAAGAACAAATAAAGTCGTAGAGTGTCAATAACAAAACTCGACACATGTCATAGCGTACATGATCCCCGGCTGAGCTTCGCGGAAGCCCCGCGGCGAAGCATGGGGTGTCAGGTGACAGAAGCAACCCCTAATCTTACGACAGGTGTGATTTGAGCGTCTACCTCGAGCTACCTGCCCTTCCGCTCTTGTAGGGCTACGCTATTTTCAAGAAACGAACGAATACGATACAAATAAATCCGATACACTGTACTTGTAATCAAGTTAAAAAATGCTATTGGTATAAAATACTTTATTGTGTTGCAAGCATGATATTAATGAGGTAAACAACAGGTAGGTAGATTATCATTGTTTGGCCAATTGAACAACAACCACAACTAAAAAAAATTACACATGAAAGAATAAATAATCGAACATGAACTCCTCCTGTATTCGTGTTAAATTCATAAACAATTATAATATTACATTTCCGAGTGAGTAGAAGGGAGATGTAATTGGATACAATCATATTTCTATTAATAACTCAATTGAAATGTCTCTGGATGGCATTCACTGGCATTAATAGTAGGGACCTCACGATGACGCTAAATCTGCCGTTTATCAGACGAGGAAAGCCGCGAAATACGTGGGTTGAGCTGTACTGTAATTGCAACAAACCAACACGCACTTTCGAGTTTCACTACTGATTTAACTATTCACTGACAAACTATAATACATATTTGATATGAAAGTGAAAGATAATTATAGTATAGTTCGTAACAGTGACATAAATATTTTGTTATTCATGGAACATAAAATAAAATCATACTGTATAAACTCATTATTAAATCGGAGTACTTGGAGTAGTTAATTTATTAGTAGCAATAGCACTCACTTCAAAACAGCTACTTAGATTATGTCAAACTAGTCTATTAACTTCTTATTTGATTGCTTTATTACATCTTAATATGTTTACTACTATAAATAAGATAGAGAACTAAAATCATTCAAACAGAGATAACCATAACGGTTTAAATAGTCGCCATTTTCATAAAACACCCTTTATATAATAGAGACTTAATAAAGCGCTAACAGCTTTATTTTTGTGACTAATAATGTATTATTCTGTCTAATTAAATTAAGTTTATTAGCAAGCAATGGAACTCTGTGGCCTATCGTGCCTGAGCCTCGGTTGTCGGTCGTAGGGTCACGGGTTACCACGGGTTACAAACAACTAGGTAAGGTGCAAATGAAAGTAGATGTTGCAGATACAGGGTGTAAATTAAAAGTTTACATGGAAAATGAAATGCTCATGATTGTTCTGTTCTCTATAGGTCAATTCTCGCTGTAAACGATTAATAATTGTCAACATCTTATTAATACGTATTTCATTTCTCTTGCCTGTCAATTGTTTATTGTAGTTCGTAACAAATGGACTATGTAAGCACGATTAAGTTACAGCATTTTATAAAACCAGTAACACATCGTCGTACGAAGTATAATAATTCTAAAACCAAATTTCCATACAAATTACATATAAATACAAATCCATAACAACCGACGAACTAAGCGGATTATTGTTTGAGAAAGTAACAAATACACATAACTTATCTTTTACGATTCGATCGTCGAAGGGAATTTCTACATGTATTTACACTAATTATGTTAAACGAAGCAAGATGTGAGCCAGCGACGCGGCGTTGTGCCGCAGGATCGATGCATTAATGCAAACAACTACTAAGTACCCGCTAACGAGCGCGGTTAAACTAAACAACTGATAGCCGATATCTCAATAATAGCCAGCGCTAAATGCACGCTACCGGCGGAATACGCAAATGTCTATTTCCACTAAGCAACTAGCCGCGCGATTCTGGTCGTCATACAGCATTCGTGGCCGCGCCAGTAGCTAGCGACGACACAAAAGAGGTCCGAGTAGCGCGGTCTACCGCTCAATGGAAATAAGATCTAAGTCTTGCAGTATTGGCAGCGAGTCGTTCGTTACTTTTAATACTCGCTTGCCAACACTTTAAATTTTATCAGCATTAAACATCGGTTTAAATTTATAATAATATTCCATATTCATGATATTTTACCCTGTTTCTATCTATAGCATAAAACATTATGATTGCAAACATTATAACAGCAATAAGTTGTTAAGCTGTAAAATACTGCTGTACTTTGAAAGCCTACATGATATAAAATTATTTACAATAGTTCTCAACTATACCTCCTATTAAGGAGGGTGATAATGTGTTTTAGTACTTGTCTGTGTAGAGCCGCGGTTAAGACTATAGGAAATTTCTGTATAGATAAAAGTGAACCAGATCGCTGTATTTGCATCAAGGTTTTATCATCTTCCAATTACAAACTTTCACTTAGCCTTTATCGATCCAATTAGCCGCTTTGTACTTTAGTTGTTACTGTATATGTGTTACAAAATTTCCTGTCGATTAAAATGTACATTTAACTGCATTAAATAATGACTTTATTAATTATTGTATTAATATATTTTAACTGTTATTTATTAATTAATAACTCGTGTATTGCACAAACAAGATAATATAATAAAAAATAACACAAGTTATATTTACTTAACTGATTCGTTTTTTTTTTCTTAATTATTGGTTTAAAAGTTATTAAAAGCATAACAGTGTTGCCATAGGATTACATATTTTGCACTGTTAGGAAGAAAATACGATAATGTGCCGGTGTACTGGTGCAACACTAGCCTTGCTAAAATGTCGACGTTTATGTCTCGTCACTAATGATTCTAACACTTGACTTTGTAACGAAAACCACTCGCGCCAAAGGATTCTAACTAATAATGTCTAAAAGTATATACGCCTGTTTGCAGTGGAAATAAATATATGGCAACACAAACACATCATAGGTCTATAAATACTTCATAGAGGTCCCCGCTTTTTAACTGACTTCAAAAAGGAGGAGTTTTCAATTCGTCTGTATATATATTTTTTTTAATTCAACTTCAGTGTGGGCAACGTTACTCTAGCATCGAATCCATTTTCTTTGTAACTCGAGTTTTTATTCTACACACGGAAGACTTGAGTACACTCACTGTTGTAAATATCATTCAGTTAGTTAAATTTCAAATGTAATTACTTAGCAATAAAGTTAAATGTTGCATAGCAAATAAAATTTTTACGATGGGTCGCCGATAAATATAGGTATCGTTAAATTCTATGAGCTACATACAGACATAAATTTATTAACAGTGATTTATTTTAGAATGAATAAAATAAAAATACAACGAAAAATATATAATAACTATAAACTAGCTGTCGCCCGCGACTCCGTCCGCGCGTGATTAAAAATAGATGTTGGCCGATTCTCAGGCTTACTCAATATGCTCACAAAATTTCATGAGAATCGGTCAAGCCGTTTCGGAGGAGTATGGGAACGAAAATTGTGACACGAGAATTTTATATATAAGATTACAATACTAAAACTTTTAGAATATAAGGATATTAGAACACAATTATTTATCTAATAGACAAATCTCTCACGGTACAAACTACAAAAAGGATTTCTTTAATGCCTAGAATCCTTCACACGAGAAAATAGATTGTTAATAATTCATTGAAATGCAAATATTACCTTTCGTTAAATAACTACATATATATTTTCATTCCATTTTTAAATAGAAACGCCATTTCCGCTCTACATTGATGAGAGAAAATAAAATGTAATAACCGATTCTTCGGTAATAAAATAAGGAAGTGATGTAACAAGTTGAGATACATGTTTGGACATTAGACAAAGTTGTGTTATAAATTATACCATAAAATGTCTCTGTGTACTTATATTATGGTCATCGCCGACTAAGGTTCATAAAATAAACGAGCATACGTAAGAAACATGAAGTAAGATTAGACATTAATCTATTTTATATCATACTTTCTTCTGATCGATTTATGAAACCAAATTCTAATTTATTTTGTTATCATTGTGTTTGCTTTGTTAATGTTTTTTTTTAACATTATAATAAGTATAAAAATGTAAAATAAAGAAAACCAATGTCTTTGGCCCTTATAGAGCCAAGGTAGAAAGAACGTAAAAGGCATAGCGCCGCCCGTTAAAAAACTGCAAATCTTTTTTTTTATATCAAAAGGTGGCGAAAGAGCGAGCGGCCACCTGAAATCGCTGAAATAGCGAAGTGACTGCTGCCCATAGACATACGCAATTGCATATGCGTTGCCTACCTTTTATCGACGGAGGAGAGGATGCACAGAAAGAAAATATCTTCCCCTTCCATGCGTCCTCTCATCCGGAAAGCCCACTTCCACTTCCCATCCTTTCCTTATAAAGAAAAGGATGGAAAATCTTTAGCAAAATGGATTTATACTACACAAAGTTCGATTGCACAGATAATTTACTCAAAAATACCTAATACCAGCCAGACGTTCAGGTATAAAACACAATAAAAGCTTGTTAGCGTCGAATATAATATTTTTATTTAACAAGTGAGTCATCGAACTAACCTTGCTCCACCCGTCGGGACTATCAACTTTCTATGGGTGTACGTCACAACGGCCTTGACATTTAAAAAGGCGGTAATAAATAAGCTGCGAGTTTTGTGCGAAAAAGAACATGCTATATCGTGGGTTTCCGAGACCAAAAGCCTTACATAAAACATATCGTCATCCCTCTCATTTACAAATCAGTTAACAATATATTTTATACAGAGATTTTAGTCTCAGAAACTAATTCAGTAATAGGGCTGCTTGTCGAATTTCTTTAGGAATAACTACAGGCGTTTAAATGGCGAAGGACAAACAATTACAGAGATTGCATATATAGTACTAGCGTACTAGATGTGGTGCTCGCAAACAGCAGTTATAACCATACTTCTCGTACTTAGAAAAATGAGGTCGAAGTAAAGCGATTTCTTGTTACGATGATATCACAAAAATTCTTTGCAAACACTACGTTTAATGTATTTTTTACAAATGAGGTAACTAAATATAATATGCATATTTTTCACACGAAACAAGAACACAAATGTCACGTATCAGGCGACAGGTATCAGGAAACGCAATCGTATTAAAACGCCGCTTGTAAAGCGAGAATGTGTTAACACCGACACAAGCCAGGGTCAATGCTGTCGTAAGCCGTACGGAGAAGACACGCAGTCTGCCGTGGCCGGCAATGGATGCGTCATACGTTACGTGCTTTTAGTAAATCCTTTTGTCCTTGTTTGGAGGATTAACATTTATTAATGCCAAATGTTTACCGGAAAACGCGGTTGATAACATATACCCATCCGAAAGGAGAGAAAACTTCAAAACCTAGAATATATAAAAAGATTTAATCAGATTAACTACATTTTACAAAAGAGGATTTTTAATTTCAAGCATTTGTTGCCTTTATTAAATAATTCTTAAGACGATCCAATTATTGCATACTTCCTCGTAGAGCCGACAGCTAGACGTTTAAATAATGCAAGTTTCTCGACACCAAGAAAACGTGAATTGCGAACACAATGATTATCATTACAGCAGCGCTGATAGCGGCGCGCGCCAACAATTATGCTGGTTTCACACGAGGGCAGCATAGTAGGCCATAATAGTTAGACAGTGCAATACTTACTACTATAATTAGCACTCTCAACTTCGTCTGCGTTCAAATAATAGCAGTACTGCTCTGTCCTACTGGACTGCCTTACTGTGTTGTCGTCGTGTGAAACTAGCATTACGCCGGCACCAACTTATCAACGACTCGATTCTGTTACGTGCACTTGATATGTTTATTATCATTCCTTGATTTAACGCAATTGATATATTTCATTTAAATACTGACACGTATCACAGAGCCTGACGATACTGTCAGATATAATTAAGGTTCTCTCTTTGAGATGAAATAGTTTTCTGTTGCTTAACTTATTCCTACAATTACTTCATTATGTTTTGTTTTCTGAAAACAACACTAACGTATTTATCATTTATTCATTTACGACTTTAGAGGAAGGCTTTTAATCAATCAAAATGTTTCGCTATACATATACGATACTTGACTTGACGATATAGACAAATTAGACGAGGTCCATATTGAAAGTCGCAAACTTTTGGTTGATAAATATAAAACATATTCAGCTAGAGTACGTCAATGGTATCAGAGGTTGCTCACCGATATTAACTCTACGTGTTGTCTACAATGATTTACTAAATTTACTCAAGCGATCAGCACTTTTGGCGTAGATCGAGCGATGCCCGCTCTATGATAAATGAATCACAAATGATAAATTATCAGCAAATTCGAAACGGAAATGCGTAATACGCTTCACATGAAAAATATACGAGTTTAGTGTTCATGTTAGCATTAGTAACCAGTGACGTTAACAACATACGTCATGGTTAGTTAGTTTAGTCTGGCTATTTTTAGTTAGTAATTGATAAAATTCTTTAACTAAACTAAAATTGAATTATAAAAAGCTTAATAGAATATTTATAACTATATATCTACATAATATGACTAGTTGTATGTATTTAATGATCCCAAAAGTGGTTCCAGAATCGTCCACAATGAAAATTAGTAAACATTGTAAGTTTCTATACACAAGAAGAGTGATTTTATTCATATTTAATTAATACCTGTAAGTAAGCTTGGGTCTTAGAAAAATAGTGTCTTCGTATACATACATAAAGCTGAGATATTGTTAGCAATATACAAGAGATATACACAATTTCAACGATTACATGTCGTGAGTTGATCTCATTCTATTACTTATTGCGTTAGCTACGAAGATACTAAACGTTTAGTTGCATGCACGAATTATTCATAATGCCTGGCCTCCGCTGCGTAATAAACGAACGGACAAACTTACGAATAAGTGAGGACTCAGAGAAAATAAATAATGATTTAAACGCAAATGAGTTTTCCAAGGCTAGTTTGTGCACGCGACTTCTCTCCCTCGGGCTATGAAAGTTAAGTCGACGTGAGGAGTTTTCAATCTGCTCCCATATTCAAAATGCGAATAAATAACGGCGAAAGTTGCTCCGTAAAGATTTGAAATTAGGAATTGGTAAAAGCTAATTATGAACTGAATGCACCACTGGCTTTCCCAAGGACAGTTAATAGAGAACTGTCAAAATAACATAGTTAATTTCCCTTTAAAAATAAAATAAAACCGCTGTCTATCTATCTATCTATCTACTCAGCCATGAGACGCCCACTGCTGGGCAAAGGCCTCCCCCAAAGATCGCCACGATGACCGATCTTGTGCCACCCGCATCCAGGACGCTCCCGCAACCTTGACCAGGTCATCGGTCCATCTTGCGGGAGGCCTGCCCACGCTGCGTCGACCTGTCCGTAGCCGCCACTCTAGGACTTCACAAATCCACCACAAATCGCTGTATGGCCATTTATTTCTATATCAATAAAAGAAAAGTAATAGTGAATTTGCGGTATTGCTGAGCGAATTGCATCTGATATTTAAAATATATAGTTCAACTAACGAGTCTGTAAAACAACAAAATACACGAGAACAATGACATACCAGTGAATCAAAGGAGTTCAGGCATTCCTAAACGGCGTCCCGGTCGACATCATTAAAATCATAAACCGGTCCCTGCACGCAAAACTGCCCACCCTCGTCTGCATCAAATAGAGAATCAATGCCAAAATAAAATACTTGACAATATATGCAATCACCCATTCCTTTAGACTTAGAGCTTGACAGTTATAAATCGGAAAAAAAGTTGACAGTAAAAACGAAGCTCTAGATACGAACAAATTTCCTTATAACAGAAATGAAACATGGTGCACGGCATTTTATTTAAGTTTATTTGAAAAAAACTCTCTCTATCTGTGTGTCGTTTTGTCGTTGCTAAGTTTCTTTTATTCCTTCTCTTTTATAATCTTACAAAAATAACTTCTACACAAAGGGAGTAAAATCTCCTTGTGACATTGTATTACCCACAAGAGCTCAACCGCGTTGTCGATTGACTAATGGACCGAGACATCAACAAAATCGCTCATTAGATCGGTTCCATGACAAAATAACGGGCGTTTTCACTTTTGTGCGTGTAATTGGATGAAGTTCGCGCATTTCGCGGCACGACGACCGGATCCTATTATCTCGTGCACTTTATTTTGTCAGAATGACTGAATTACACTGAGAGTGAGCTAACAAAAGGAACTTAGAAACAAAAAAAAGAAAAAAAAGGTCACACGGTTTTATCAGTATACTACAAAAAGATAATTTTGGAATAAATAATATAAAAGCCAATAGAAGGTCAACATTACTAATAATATTTTACGTAACCCAAAACGTTACACCAGGTGGTCGGTTACAAATATTCAAAAGACTAAAAAGAAAAAAGCTGTCATGTACAGACGTCAATTAGGATAATAAGGTGGACTAGAAATCACTTCGGGCCAGCCAGTTAGGTTTCGTCAACGTCTATCTCGGTGATTTATGAGATCTGTGGACACTTTCTAACATCTCACCACTCGCTAACCGGTTGAAGGACGAAACGTACGTAAGCGGCGCGCGTGTCAAAGTCAGCCTTTTATAGCTCACGCCCTTTGTGTAATCAATGAATCAGTTTTGCATTCTATCAAAGTAATTAAAAACCTTCAAAATATACGTCAAAAGACTGCAACAGCTACAAAGCTATTCGCACTTTCAAATGTTTCGCCTTAGACGAAGAAGAAGAGACTGAATGAAATATAAAGAGCCGAGGCATTTTTAGAAAAGAAGAAGAATCTTTAATATACTTTTCTGTTAATGGAAAAATGACATTTAGTTGATCGTGTTCATATTTATTTTATTAAACGATTGACATTTTATTTGCATTGTATAATTGCGAGACAGTCGCCAGACATAATGCAAATATAAATACATACGTCGCGCTCAATTATTCTTGAAACTTGTTGCAATTTTAAACCATTACCATTACGCTTAATAAATTGCCGTGAGTCACTTTACTGTCTTTTATAAAAACAAGAATAATTACATGCAGTTTATCAGTCTGTGAAGCTATGTGGTTGCCCTTCGATGTACTGTTGACCACTTTTCATAATGTTTCACACTAGTGTCCATTACGGTACGAACTAGATCATAAATTAAAAGGATAAGTATCATATTCGTATAAACCCAAGTCAACTCATATTTTCGTAACACATCTTTTAATATATTCGTAATAAGTTTACATCCTGATATTAATCATCATCTACAACATACAAAAGCTCTGAAACTTACAACGTTAATTTAAAAAATAAGAATACTATAACATCAACCACAAAGTAAAAAAAAAATCAACATCACAAAAACAACAAAAAAGATGTTCTACAGATAACAAACTATCCACATCTGTCATATCGCAGATATAAACTTCCGCAAACGAGTGAAATATTTTTCATGTCAATTGTTGGCGAGGTGTTCTACCAACGCAAAGTTCAACAAGAATGATGGATTCGCGAAAAACGCGCGGCACCTGTGAAATATTATCGGACATGCTTCATACAGACAGCGTCGGGGTTAAAGCAATCACACTTCTAATATAAATACATAGGAGATTTCTTAAAGAGTAACAAGACCACAAACTTTATAAGATTTAGAAGATTTGAGGGCAATTTATAATTTAGGAAAGTACATTACTTTTTTAATGTAATAGCTCGAATTACGTCAATGCTATTAGAAAAACTTCGGAATCGATTGAACCTTTAGCCTTAGATATGTAGTACTAAATCTGCACCCAATGTACAAAAGTAAACATTTTATAAATTCGTTGTCAACATATAAAAGAAAGTAAAACCTTCGTACACCAGTGATTCATACACATCGGTTTGAGAATGCGCGACTGCTGCGCTAGCGCATCCAATGCGCTGATTTCTGAAATAGACCAGCAGTTTGACACACATAAATAATATTAGCGCGCTCGTAAATATAGCAGGAGCGGCGTCCAGACTACATCGAATGCTCGGGTAACGCGCGACCCATGTCACAGGTAGGGTTGACAATTTTCAAAAAATATAAAGTAGAGAAATAAACAATCTTAAATGATTCTCTGTCTTAACTCCTCGGTGGGCGAAGTAACCAACGGCGTCTAGTGAATTGTTTTATCCATCCTGCCCTGAAGACATAGTTGTCAAAGTCTTAGCACGAATATGAACCTAGCAAACCCTAAGAGGTGACAGCCCTAGTCAAAAGCCGTGTTGTGAATAGAACAGTGACACCGTCCTCAAGGTCTTTGAAACTATTTTCAAATATCGTAATATGCGGTTCAAATTCGCAACGTGTACAAAAATAAAGTTTACAGCAAGTAAAGATAACAAGGTTTTCTTTCCTTGAAAATACTGACGTGTTGTAACACATTTCAAGCGATCTTAATCGTTTATGTGTTTACGATGATAATTAAAGTAAGTATAAAATTATTTGCGGATCATTGAACCTGTAATTTAGGAACATACGTAAACACACACTTAATTATTTCCTAGACCACGAAAGTCTTCAAAAGTCAAATACAATTGTAATTATTGATTAAGACATGCTCAAATAAAAATAAGCAGTTGTAAAGTTCCGGTAAAATAGACATAAATTATAACGGACATATAAAATGAAAGCAACAATTGGTTTTAGCGCCGTATCCTCGGGCTTGCGTGAGTTTAAATAAGTATAGGGGGCGCTCACGTCACCGTGCATATCTTAATAAGCCATAGTTATGTTATGAAGTCGAAAGTCGACGAAGATATCACACGTAATTACCATGTTACAACACTCTCGCTCTTTTGTAACACACAGGATAGACAATCATTTTACTTACAATCAAATCCCTATTTATGTTACGCTGTACCATGACTGTAAACATACCTGTAACAAAATTAAAGCAAATATTATTAACAAGAAACATACCAAATATAAACTTTATAAGTTACGTGACTTTTATTTGTTCATGGATAATTTTAATTGTATAAATTTAAGAAGGCGGCACGTTAACCAAAATGCGTTTATTCGTTGTTAAAATTACGAATACTAAAGAAACTAAAGATTGACATCCTGATGGTACTAGTTTATAGTTATACAGAGTCCTTCGAGCCGGATTTGAACCAGCGAACTATTGATTTGTACTAAACAATGTTTACGACGATAAAATTCATAAAATCTCAGTTGAATCTTGTAGCGACACCAAACATCCTAAATAGTTTTGTATTAAAAAACTACAAAGTAAAATTGGATCAAGACATCAATAAAAATTGATAATTACGAATATAAAAGAACAAGATGGAAGGAGGGGGGAGGATATTTATAATTGTCTGCATTCAATATGCCCAGTCTTATTTAGAGAGCAATTAAAATTATCATTGCAATGTCTCCGTTCTTTTAAATTAAGTTTTATTACAGAAATCAAAGTTATCGAGTAATAAGAATTAAGGAATAAACTTTTAAGTGGATGTTTATACGTTAGTATAAGAAATCTACATTAACAGCCGGTTAATTATTCATTAAATGACTCTGCGTGCGGTAGTTAATAATAGAATATTGTTAAGTATCATCTTTTTGAAGTATCTATTCCATTAACAACTTAATAGACGGTTAAAAGTACACTTTACTTTTAATGCTGATTAATATAGAGCGTGCAAATGCTCCGGAGACTTGGTTTCAAGGTCGCGCCAGGTAATTAACAAAGCTAATGTCCTGAGTACTTTTTGCGGCAAAATGTTACGCTAAAATTATATTTTAGCATTTAGGTCAGTGGGGAAATCATTTAAAACATCTCGGTTACGCTTTCTAGACCCATAACATCTTCATCATTAAAATTTTAACTAAACTTTGAAGAATTAAAAAATATTCCATTTTTTTTCAATATAAAATATTTTAAGATATATATGAAATTCGTATAACACATTATTTTTGGCTTTATATAAGCAAATGATCAAAAACTTAAAATTGGTGAAGCTTCCTTCCTTCTTTCTTGCAGATCTTCGTATTTTATTACACTTCTTCATATTTTCAACAAAGCATCATAATAAGACAAGTAAGGCAGAACAGCAATGCTCACAGTAGGTGTGCGTTCATACTGTTGACTGCTATGCCTCACTGTTTTCCTCTCGTGTGAAATGGGCATTACTCCTAACACGTTCGCAGCCGCCTAATGAATTAATGTCCCTACATTAATGTCAAATTGCCCGCCCGTCCACGTCCCGGCCCCATGCCGACTGGAATGCGGAATAGCTTCGTGCAATTGACATTATCCACTTAGAAGCCACCGATGCTCCAGTTCTACTCGGTGTAAATTTAAACTGAGCGTTGCCCGCGAGTAATACAACTCACTAATTCAAAATTTAAATATAGCTTCATTTTGTTTGTGAATTTGTTTAATGTATCTAATCACATGTGTAAATCAATGTGTTTTTCGATTTCCGATTTACACATGTACCGACGTTTATACGGTGAAGGAAAACATCGTGATGTAACCTGCACATATCTGAGAAGAAATTCAATGATATGTGTGAAAGTTATCCAACCCGCATTGGGCCAGCGTGATTAACTATGGCCTAGTCACCTGTGATTTTGGGTAGGCTCCGAGTCCCTCAGTGAGGACGTAGAGTGAGCTGATGTTGATCTAATCACATTATCACTCATCACTTTTTTAAATAAATGTCCTACCATGTATATAATGTGATAACCAGGTTTATTATAATATGTATAAAGCATTATAAGTGTAATGGTAAAAAAATCTTCCGCAATATCGTTGAACACAGTGGCATTGTGGCCAAACACGTGTATCAGTAATACAAACACGCGAGCACATTGTGTACACAAATGTCTCAAATCAAACCGGAGCGTTTTATTCGCAACATAAAAGTAACAAAAAAGATCAAAGAATACACACAGACTATCACATCGTCTATTAATTCTCCGTAATGATGTTTTTATCCTCCGACTAACGTAATTAATTCACGTAATAGCTACATGATATTTTATCTAGCACTAGAGAAGGGTAATGAAAAGGTCCGCTCTACGTCTCTCCTCGTGCATAATCAGCCGATTTTTCGGGATTACGTTTTTACGTTACTCATAAAAATAGTATTAAATGCCGTCATCAGTGTGAGTTACGCAAAGCCGCGTGACGCAACTCGAGCTTTCTTGAGGTCAATGTCGTCCGAGCACGCTACCTATACGGCAAGACAAGTGCCTCTGACCTTAGATTAAAGATTATTATCAGCACTGAATAAGTAATCGATTGGTTTACTCGATCCGCTTTAATGGACACTTGTATATCTTGTTACTCCCCTCCCCGGTAATATTATAAAAATTTTAATCATACATTTTCCTCGTATAATTTCTATAGAGGCAAAAGTACAAACCATCATCAGGCGTGTCATAACTTTTTATGTCTATTATCAATATCATTTAAATTGTAATAGGAAAGAGACGAGGCATACGTCTACAGCTGCTAGGAGTATTGGCTTGGCAGATGTAATAAACATTTTTTTATTACACGAACGATACACGAATGTAAAACATCGTTTCATTTGCTCGCGGTAAATGACAAAACCGACTACGTGAGGTCGTAGACCTTTCTGGGCAGCCTAATCAGTTCTTAGCGTACAGTGAAACAATTACGAGTGACGGCCCGATTCGTCATGATTTTATCAATTGGTTTTAAGTTTACAGTCGCTACACAATCGAGTCTAGATTAATTTAATGAATGAAAAAAATATCTCATTGTTATTGTTTTTGTAAGTAATACTAATATGTTTGATAGAATCAAGAAATATCACGAAGTTAACGCAAGAAATTGTGGTAAAAAAGTTAACCATAATCTTTTCTAAAGCATATAGCCGTAAGATTAGTTTCACACTAAAGTTTCACGGCTTCATTCATCGCTACGAGGAGTAAAATAGTACTCAGAGAGTTTCGTCGTCAATGTTTTGGTTTCCATGGAAATAAATTCGTAATTAAAAACATGTTGGAGTTCGCGCGAGGAACGTCAATCAGTGCTTGAAAATGGTAAGCAAGGTCAACTGGATTATTTTTTCTCATGTTTCCTCACATTGGCCCCAATCCAAAGCAAATATCTGCCGGACGTTGATTCATTCTGCGCCTCACGATGTATTGTCGGTTGTCAATTTGAAAATAACTTTCTGGGAAAGAACCTACGTTTGTTTTATTTCTTCTAATGACAATACAATAGTTACGAACACCCGCCAACCAGCCATTCTTATAAAGTATCTGTTCTTTTGAATCAGAACATTTGTTTTGTTTCTATTAGCGTTTGTGTTCTAAACATTACTAAACGTAACAAAGTTTTCCCGCGAATTTTACACCTACGTTTTCGCAATTTATGTCTGTGCACCAAAAAAAATATTCCAATTTATTTTTATTGCATTATAAATGAAAATCATGCTGTGTCTACAATATATCTTGAACGTATCATTAATTTAAGCATATATTCTCGGAGAAAGCTGGATTTTTATGTGACAAAAATTTATTAGCAATGATTTCGGCATATATAAATACGCGCCAATACGCATTCCGCAGAAAGGCTTAAGTCGGCGCCAAATAAAATTTTATTAGCGTCTTTGGTCTTGTAAAATATTTTTGCTTGAAAATTAATTTTATGCTGACTGACAGGAAGGTAACGACTTTGCGCATGCATCTATATATAACTTTATAAGTATGTCCATCCGCTCTATGCAAGCTCCAGTAGCTTCATACGTGGCCAGTAGTGTCAGAGTCCCTGTTGTCGTTCAAGTTTCTTTTTAAAGCTTTTATTACATGAACAGGATTTTTTCACGTTACTTAATTTGTCCCGTCACGAAACCGGTGAAATAAAATTCTTCTCAAAATATTTAACTTTCACTTTTGATCACTTTTATATTTTTAGAAAATCGAAAGCGGTCACCTGTAATAAGTGCGAGCAAGTTATCAAGATAAAATCAACACGGTTCGGGGGATCGAGTCCGTGTAGCATCGCATTACGCAATCAATGCCGAGAGTTTAACACACCTGGCGAAAGCATTTGTTAATTAAATACTCACCAGAAATACCAATGAGGTAACACACTAATTAAACTCAGAAGCATAAAGAGCAACAACTGTTTAACAAGAAATTCCTCCTAGTAACGAATAAAACAAACCAATGAGATTGCTGAATATTTTCCAACTTTGGTAGACAAGAGGTATCATAATATGCGTTGACAAGCAATAACTAGTATTCAGTATAACAATTGGTATTGCTCAAAGATAATATGGCATAATTGTTGAAGAAAAAATACTGATATAACACACGAATCTACTTAAATTATGTACGTTTCAGCGCTTCTGTATAATTAACACGTCGCATGCAAATGGAGCAGATCATGTGGCAGTTCAACTTTTGAATTAGGCAAAGCGCTGAATGACCGGCGTTTGCTCGCTGAGTCACTGTTGTGTGCGTAATGTATTGTTAGCTGACGTGAATTCACCTACTTTGTAGCCTTTTAGTAACACATAACTTGTAAGTAGAGTAATCGAATTAGAAATACGCGGACTAATTAAACTATATTAAAAAAAATCTCTCTACGTTAACAAATACACCCTAATCACCGAAAAATATCAAAATTTAATTTGCTTAAAAACATAATAAGAACGTAAAATATTAATATGCAGATAAAAAGGCACGACTCGCAGTACAAAACTGCAAAATTACAAATCGTGAACTTGACATAAAATTAAGACACGACTCGTACAGATTAAAACAGAACTTGTACAAAAACGTGTGCGCGCGAGCAACCAGGCAAGCAGCAGGCAACTAGTAGGTAACCGACGGGGAAGCTTGTCCTCGCATTTGTTATGTATTTAGACGCTATCAGCCACTATAGCTTTATGTCAGCCTCGTTAGTTAACTTAAATAATAATCATTCACCTGGGTACGGCACGCATATATTAGTTGTCTACATCTTTTATACTTCTTGTCAGAAAATCTTAAAACTGTAATAATAAGTTACAATAATCTTACAAATATTATGAATGCGAAAGTTTAAATGGATGGTTGTTTGTTAGAAGTTATCTCCGGAACGGCTGAACGGACTATAATTATATTTGTCATAGATATAGAACACAGTCTGGAATAACACATAGGCTACTTACTATTATTTTTTTAATTAAGGCGGACGGAGTCGCATGCAACAGCTAGTTTAAAATAGTTCATGTAATCAAGTAACAGCACCCGTAGTTTAAAAAATAATAATTAATTCAATATTTCGTTACTTTTTCGCCAATCATTATAATTCAAAAGCGATCGGAGCCGAAGCGTGTCAAAAGTCGCGACAGATATGGGCACGTAGCCGCGGGCGGTCGCCGCGAGCGTCGATAACCATCGATATCCATTCATCGGCTTGTTAACAATTCTTGTAGGACATAAGACGTAATCACACTAACATGCGCCCAGTGCCCGCTTGTCTGATGTAACATCTGTAATCAGAGTTCGTCGAACTATGACCTTACGCACATGCGTAACATTTGTCTAGTCAATTTGACCATATATACGACTTTGATATTCATTCGGTGTGAGTCATCAAAAGAATATCAAATCTGTTTCGTATTAGCTTGGAGTATCATGTAAGTTTGTAATAGAAATACAGTTAGCTTCATATCAACATGTAAATCATAAACCAACAAATAAGTGATTGGTTACCAGGCGCTTATCTTACACAAACAAGGACGTACTGTGTACATAACCGTCTCTTTCTATGTTTGAGCACGTTTTGCAAAATGACATTTCTAGAGGGACTCTCCCATGAAAGAGAGCAGCTCTTTACAAATTTACGATTCTATTGATGACCGCCCGGCTGCGCATTTGTTACATAAATAGGTTATTACGTAAGCACATCTAGGAACTGGGGGACCGATTAAAGATGGCCCGCGGATAACGTCAATTATTGTGCTGTAAAAGGCAATCGAACTCGGCCCAGTTATCACATATGGATACTGTGAAAGTGTTGCATGAAAAAAATTGTTGCAACAATACTCCTGACATAGAATCGATGTTTAATTCATTTTATCTTCAGAATGAATAAACACCAATTTTGTATAATATTTTATATCAATCACATAAATACGGTTTACACGATAGACAAGCTGTTTGTGCAATTTAAATGTGCCAACCAAAATATTAATTTGTTTAATTTCTAGCCGTTTTCAGCATAGTTTTGTTTGACTCAACTCTTTGTAATCATTCATATACTGAACTGAAAATTGTAAGGCAATTTAACTCTCACCTAACATTTCTAACATTAACATCTCTACGGCTTTCATTTATTACTGATTCAACTAAACTGCGATTAAATCTAAGTAGTTCAAATTACACGGACACTTTACTTACGTCTTCATTTATTCTCTCAATCTAATAAAACCGCCACACTTATAAGGTGAGATCACCATCTGTTGTCACGTGTTAATCGTGATTTGTGCTGCCACCAACATGAGTTATAGGGCCATCTGTGCGTACATCTCGAGCAGCTATCACACTTATGTCTGAGCCTTAAGATGCAGAATTGTGTAAAGTGTCAAGATCATCTCAGCGGCGATCGAGTGCCTCGGTTGCCTATGGTTGCCTATTACAGCTAATCCGGTGGCTTGCAAGTGGCAACTTCATTTCATGTCTGATTGATGGATAGAGTGACACGGGCGAAACTGGTACATTAGAAGGTTTCTAGTGAAACCACGCGATTATATCGTATCTATAATATTGCATCGCTTATGTTAATAGACGTTTATGATTGAGAGGTTTGCGAGTTCACATGCGCTGCTGTTCTGATTTTTAAGATTGTCGGTCAAGAGGACAATTGATTTTTAATAGCTTTTTAACTTACTAAACAATTTTATCTGCACGCAGACTATACGTCACATGCTTCGTTAGCATACTCACAGTTCATTTGAAATTAAAATTTCTATTACTAACTAGATGAAACATGTCAGAATATGTTTGTTGGTATTAAATTGACATTTAGCAAACGACTGCGACAACTTGAAAGTCTATATAAGGTATTGATATGTTATACAATATTGGAATGTTAATCGCCGTTAGAAATATACGAGTATGCTGCGGACATGTCTCCTTGACTTAAAAAAGTAATACATCTGGTGATCAGACTAAATGTGTGTAACATAAAAATAGAAAGCAAACATGAAACGTTAGTGTTGTACATAAGGGTAGTGACAATTATATACAAGAAAGACCAAAGATAATATATCGTTAAGCGATAATTTAAAAAACACTACTCTTTTTTTTATAAGAGAAGGGGGAAAACGAGCGGCGGGAACAGCGAGGTGATCAACGACACCCATGGACATCTGCAACACCAGAGGAACTGCAGATGTGTTGCCGGCCTTTAAGGAAATGGTATGCTCGCTTCTTGAAAGTACCTAAGTCGTATTGGTTTAGAAATACCGCCGAGGACAGACCGTTCCACAACGCGACTGTGCGAGGCAAGAAATTGCGCGAGAATCGCACCGTTGTGGAACGCCAGTCATCCAGGTGGTGTGGATGGAACCTGGCGGCCTGTCGTGTCTCTGTTTGTCTTTGTAATGTTTCGAATAGTTTCGAACTGTTAAATGATGTCAAAGGGTCAGCATTGTTCTTCATCGTCTCGTATTTACATCTTCTCTTTCTTTCGACGACAGGCAATTGTTTCATTCAGTCATTAAAAATCCATTAAGTGGAACGTAAAGCGCTTCTCAAAGCACGTGCTGGCCAGCACCAGCCGCCGCGCGGAGTTTTTCACTTGCGCCGTTGGAAAGTGGGTCGGATAAGCACGTCCGATGTCGTGCCTTTTACCCTATAAGGCGCGACAATTTCCGATCCATAATGGCAGCGTGTTTTAGTTTCTATTTATGAGAAAAGTATGTGATTGTTTTTCAATAACAGTGTTAAAGAAAATAAAAAAGATATACTTCGTGAATCGCTCGGAGCCCTTGTTAAGCTCGCGGTGAAACGGCCAAGCCCGGATCGTTCCCATTTCTCGATATGAATTCTGTGCATTTGCAATGAATTGTGGAACAGTAGGTTAATAATTTGTGCAGGCTTATAGTACATATAAGGATTTCTCCGCCTCATTAGTTTACAGCTCGTTAAAAATTCAAATGAAATCTTGTGGTCACGCTGTAGAACATACATCAAGCACATAAGAGCGTCGGTGGCTCAGGGGTTAAGCACTTGACTTTCAATATACAGGTCTTGGGTTCGAATCCCGCCATGCACCAATGTGTTTTTCAATTTACGATTTACATATGTACATTTATCCGACGTTCTTACGGTGAAGGAAAACATCGTGATGCAACCTGCACATATCTGAGATGAAATTCAAAGATACATATGTGTGAAGTCAACCAACCCGCATTGGGCCAGCGTGCTTGACTATGGCCTAATCACCCTAACTTAGGGTAGGCTGCCAGCCTCTCGGTGGGGACGTATAGTGAGCTGATGATGATGATGATGACATGGAACAGGTTTCTGTGCAAGAAAGTAATGCCAACTGAATTTAGTTTCAACGATCTAATGCAAAGGTAATTTACATCACAAATAAAACAATGATTAATTCCAATAGACTGGCAGGCATGTTTCTAAATTATGTTTCTTAATGAAACAAGAACAGAACGGACACTTATCGCCGCCATTCTGAGCTCTCTGTCTTAACTATACTGTGGAAATGGGCTGACGGCTGAACACAAAGCAGGTGCATTTCTTAGTAAGTAAAGTTTAAAGATTTATTCGACGCAATAAGCGATGATTTGCGATACGGCGAATTTGCAAATGCACGCGGAATGCTTCTCGTAAACTTGATAACTTACGATTTCACGGCTCCGCATTTGGAAAAGATAGATATTGCTTTTATAGTGAATAAATCATTAATACGGCGTTGTTTACATATTTGCTCGATAAACGGTTTATGTTCCACTAAATAACTACTTCAAATGCCTTAATTCGCTAAAATGTGAGGTTATAAAATTGAAATTAACCACAGTTGTTTATTTTCGCAGAGGCCGTGCGGTCGACTTACGATTTACGAATTAGTGTTGCGCGATCGTTTATCTCAAAGAGGAAATTGTCGGTGATTTTAAATAAAGATATAAATTCATAGGTAATTGGTATTTAAACTGTGTATTTAGCAATTGCTAATTGGACAAAGCGTTCGTGTCCAACTACCAAACTGAGCGGACAGGAACGCTTTTATAATAAAGATTCGATTACTTTTATGATAAAGCTACAATTTCTTATTCGACCGATCGTTCGGCGCTGGCGGTGTCTCGTTATGAATAATGACATTTCCGTTATCCGGCAATCCATAACCTATTCGATATTGGTATTCGCAGTCGCAATCAGGGCTCTATATTAATGCTGAATCCAATTACACGAACTACTGCACCAATATAGCCAGTTCATATCGATTTAGTTTAAAATATCGAATCACCATAAATTGTATATCGATATCTGGTAACAAAGTTTATAGCAAACTATCGATAACGATAGACGAGAGGTAAGTCAATATAAATAACATTCTATATTTAAATGTTCCAATAATTTGTAATCATTCAAATGTAACGTGACAATTCAAAACCACAAAAAGTATTACAGCTTTAAATCAATGTAAACATGTTGAAACAAGTTTGGTAAAAATAAAGCTCGAATATTAATATTTTAAATCAATAATACGCCACAGTTTTTCTTAAACTCTACATGTGTCACCACAATACTTTGGGTATACGTATCTTATTTTTTATTGGTCAAAAACTCATTTTGCAAGTCTACGTATGGACGTTAGAGTCACGGTATAAAAAGGTTTACGTGAAAAATTATTTGAAACATTGGTTAATATTTTTATAATAAGGCCCTTTAAGTGTACAGTAAAGTTCGGAACCGACGCATTCTATCGGGCGGGGCGATCTACTTAATGTACTAAGCGAACCTCAGAAATCTCAATGAGGCATCTTCCATCGTAAAAAGTCTATTGTACCCGAGTTCACCGACACCGTGATTCATAGTAATACTATCGTCTTTCAATTCTATTCTACGTTGTCACAAAAAAGTAATCAATGTCGAATTTTTTTATCTACAAATTGATTTAAATTGCAAACACTTAGCTGTTTATCGCTTTTGACAAATGACGTGTGCTTAACATATGAGATGTAATTAATTTTTTCTCAACGTGTTTTTGTTTCTTTAAATGTACGTTTAAATCAAGTATATAACTATAGTACGTTATGTTTTAAATTGTTAATTATCTTACTATGTAAATGCCACTGTTTGGATGGATAGATGTTTCTCCAGAACGGCTGCATGGATCTCGCTGAAATTTGCCATATATGTAGAATGGTCTAAAAGAACTTATACTCGTAAGCGACTAATTAAGTACTACTTAATGACCCGCGGACGGAATCGCGGGCAACCGCTGGTTAAAAATATACGTTACGATAAAAAAAAACGGGCAAACAGACACCTAGCGATTTTCACATTATATTTAACTACCTCGCCTCTGTATGCACAGCGCAAGTTATTTTTATGGTTCAATTGTTTCTAACTTGTCTAAGATCTGAGGTCGTGCAAGGCTATCGAAATGGCTAACCTAACATTTCTCTGTTGTGGGTGGGTCGTGTGTTGCGCGCGTGTGTCCGATGGTTAACAGTCGAGGCATGGTCACGATGCGATGCACCGCGCAGATTACTCGTACCAAGCTCCAGAGGCCGAGGTGCTAAATATCGCCACCGGCCCGCTAATCACCGAGAAATATCGGAACAATCCGACACATTCCACATTTCATTTGGACCTTGTTTCGCTAAATGCATCGTTTATCTGCAGTTATGGCACTAAAAGTATAACATAAGAAAGGATTTGTACATAAATGAATAAACGGACTTACAACAAAACGAATCAATAGAAAAAGATAAAACAAAATCGCGAGCCAAAAATGGCATTTGTTAATAGCAATGTAAGCAAAAATGGAACATACATAACTCGAGTATTGAACACAGATATTGATACAATGATTGCGTTAGATGCCATAATGGCAGATGTTAAATAGTTGCTATAACAGCGTTAGATGCCGCCGATGGGCAATTAAGTTTCGCGGCGGACACGATACGCATTGTCTCGCAATGACAATGCCGCGATAAGGCGGTCGGTATCATTGAGCTTTCAGTCGGCTCGCGCTATGACTTAATTTACCGACACTTTATGTTATACTAAATTTGATATATTTACACACAGAGAAGCAAAAGGCATATTTTATAATGTGCTTTTTTGAAATAGATATACTGTAGGTTCAACCAATTCTATTTTAAAAACGATGTTATTAAGGTATAAAATAGATCATGACAATTAAGTCACGAATGTTATTTAACACATTGGTTTTATTTAACGAGGTCTTAAAATATCAATAACTCAAAAATGTCTTGCTTCATTGCAGTAAATTGCACGGAATTTAGTCGCATAATTACTATTTTGTACATTGCTTACATCAGAATGCAAATAGACCTCAATTTCTTTAGCGATAGTGTCGCTAATCGCATAGCAGGTCAGTAATTACCACTGGGGCAATTCCATTTGCTATGCGACGGACGACAATTGAAAAGTATAAGATAATGAGCGTGACCCGAGCCAAGCGTGACGCAATACAACGCCGTGGCTCAACGTGCGAGCAGATTTTGAATTGTTAACATAACCATTCTCACGGCAGTCATCTGGTGTGCAAGTGCGCTATGATATCATTGAACAATGGATTCATTAGCTTTTCAACATTTTAATCACATTTGTAACCTTACACATTTAGCACATTGTTGCGAAAAAGAAGTCAAACAAAAGCGAAGCTTATTTTGACAAGTCTTGCATGTTACGTATCGCTTTAGTGGCAGTGTGCTACGGACTTTAGTTTTAATCTTCTATGACTACATATTAATTAAATGTTGTGAAAACTTATGAGTAAGCGTATTGAGAGATAAAATCATCGACGATAAACATAAATATTATCATTACAATACCTACAAATTAACACATAAATACTCATAAAGCCAGTAAGGTATAAAATTTCATACGGCCCCTTACCACGGACACCAATTAATTTACTGATAGGATCGAAAAGGAAAGCTCTTATTTAAGCTGTCAAGGTATTATATGAATATTTTTAAAATTTAAATCATTAACAGTGCTCCAAAGTGTATATCAAATAAACCAAAAATCAGATTATTATTAAATTGAAATATCCACTGAAACAAGAAACTCCTTATAAATATTACATCTAGACATCTCGACTATTTTGTAGAAAAAACGAAATATCGTTGAACTATAAGCTTTAAAATAAAAATTGGAGTTATCGATACTAAAAACAACAGCGGTAAGCCGGCAGGTGGAACGGACACCGTTGCTCGGGCCGCTGTTCCTAATAAGTCCCCGGTTCGATCCCGTTAATTCGAGTCGACGCTAAACTAGCTAAGTAGCGACTCCCCGCTGTCCGTGTCCGTCCGAGCACCCGTATCGTAAATCGTAATTAATTATTAACGGTTAGATAGCAAGCATTTTCCCTTGATTACAAATCAATTCACTCTCAAAGTGTTCGCATCAATATTTATGGAGTCCGATCGATTTATTGGAGAGTCCATATTGAATTATTACCACCTGTTTTAAGATGAAAGTTAGTCACTTAATTGTTTAGTTATCATGGCAGGTGTCAAACAATGATAAGGCTCTAGGAATTTCAATATTAAAATTTACGTAATAACTTTTTAGACAACATTTTAGTTAACAACAATTAATAGATTTTAAAACCACTAATATGTGTAACTAATTTAATACTTCGTATTATTTTATGTGTTGAAACAATTATTGTCTCAACTAAATCAAACGAAATCTTGATTTTAAGACCGTATACCAAAAAATTTGCCATACTTTAATTATCAAACTTGTCCAATTCACATGTGTAGCATTAGCAAATAAAATAAAACGTATAAGATATGAAGCAAATAGCAAATACAAAAAAAATCTACGGATGCGGAGTGTGGCCAGATGTAAACATGCTTCGCATTTTTTAAATCGGAAAAATAAAAATATCCTTGAGGGAGAGTTCATTGGCCCGACACATGTGTCGTATATGTATAAACAATGTTGCATATATAAATTAATAACATTAGCAGGAAACCCTTGAGATTTATATTTAGGGAGTTGCGCAGACGCAGTGGCGCGGGGCGGAGCACGCATGCGCGAATGTTTATGTCAATGGGCACGAAAAAGGTTAAATTGAGCCGTAGGTGGCTGTCTTTTTGTAACAAAGTGAAAGAAATGCTTTTACATATTTACATTTCATAGTGAAGTTTCTTTGTATTCTAACCGTGGACTTCCACGGATGAATTTCAGGACTTAACTTCGTAATAAGCTATCAAATTTTCCTCGTAAGTATTTTTTGTCATACGATCATGTTTTAAAACTAAACTGCTAAACAGTATACATGCAATGTTTATAAAACTAATTAAACTAAATGCAATAAAGATTTATAAAAGCGCATAAATAAATAAATTTAACATAAAAATTTAAATACAAATACATCAATGAATCTCATACAAAACAATCAATACAATTAGCTACCCTTACCACGTGTAATGAACTTGAACGTGCACGGAATGAACTCGAATTACCTGGAAACAAGTAAACAATCCACATTAATCTCATTTGAATATGTATGGGGCGGTTTGCGAAACGCGACACACGCGTGGCTAGCACGTGAAGCCCAGACGAAGCCGTAGTAAGGGACATGGCGTAAGCAGCTTAGGAAATTTACAACCTTACACGATGTCGAGTTTGAGGTCCGTGTAGAATTTCTTTATATGTATAGTTATCATTTGACAAACTTTTCACGATGTGTGTATGTTTTAAAATTGAGAAATAAGTAAATTGTAAGTTTCAGTAAACTCCAATATCTGTAGATGTAATTATGGGGTTTTTAATTAATACATTTGTATTATGTATTTTGGCATGTCAAATAAAGTGTGTTTATTATAAAATTCTTATTTGTATATCTTGGTTAGCAACATAAAGTGGGTCTATCTACAGGCTGCAGTCCTGCGGCGCCGTGAGAACGGGTCAGTGTCAGCGGCGCGCGGTCGGCGCCGGCGCAGCGGAAGTCGACAGGACGTGGCATACATTGCACTCATTTTGTTTTACTTTATTAAACAACCAACATTATTTATTATTGCTTACGCTTTTAACAATAATATACGTACAATATTTCTAGTCCACAATTTGTACAATATTCTATAGATCTCATAAATATAATGTACATTTGGACATCATAAACCAGGACTTTTTCCTATGCAGAGTCAACACAGTATGTACTACTCTTCCACAGGTATTTATATATATATATATAGGGCTCAGAGCCTACCCTAAGTTAAGGGTGATTAGGCCATAGTCAACCACGCTGGCCAAGTGCGGGTTGGTTGACTTCACACATATATTTGAATTTCTTCACAGATATGTGCAGGTTGCATCACGATGTTTTCCTTCACCGTAAGAACGTTGGATAAATGTACATATGTAAATCGGAAATCGAAAAACACACTAGTACAAGGCGGGATTCGAACCCCGGACCTGCAAATTGCAAGTAAAGTGCTTGACCCCTGAGCCACAAACGCCCAGATTATAGCAGTATAATCTGATTTCAAACATAGACATCTTATAAAAAAAATCATTTCAAGCTTTAAAATCTTTTCTTAAAAAAAAGAATTTGAAAAAATTTATAATCGCATATGCAAAAAGAACAGTGTATATCAAACGACAATCGATCTTGTCGGTTTAGTATTTATGTATGTTGTAATTTATCTTGCAACGGCGATCGTATATTTGCAATCAATTGCAAGTCCATAAAGCATCGGCTTCCACTGCTGTCTCGCTGCCAACGTTTAATACCTCTCTATATGACTTGTCCATTAATGAAAGATAATTCACGTCGCTATACGATGCAATAAAATAATGAATCTGTTAATAGCTTTATACTTCATACTTATTAACCTCTGTATTTCCTTTCTTTGCTTGCTAATATTCACTAAGACTAGAAAAATCAGTGACCTAAAGTTTTTTACTTCTATTGTGCATTATATTGCAAAGTATAAATTGAGTTTTTTTTTATATCATAAGGTGGCAAACGAGCGAGCGGCCACCTGAAATCGCCGAAATAGCGAAGTGACCGTTGCCCATAGACATACGCAATTGCATATGCGTTGCCTACCTTTAATCGACGGAGGAGAGGATGCACAGGAAGAAAATATTTTCCCTTTTCATGCATCCTCTCATCCGGAAAGTCCACTTCCACTTCCCATCCTTTCCTTATAAGAAAAAGGATGGGAAGGGAAAGAGCACTAATTTTGGCCTCCGGGACACACACTCATCAGACGAAACGCGGAATTGCTTCCACTTTACGCCTGTCTTCTGTGTGGTCGTGGTATGTCACCGGGCGAGCCGGGCAATTCTTGCGAAGATGCTAAAGCGGGCTCTACCAATGTTAAAAACTCTACCACAGTTTTCATAGATATTGCAATAAGAACATAACTTTTAAACATGGATATTTAGATCTCTCTCATTTTTATTATTTTCTTTTTAATTTTACTCCAAGTACCAATTAAATAAATTTATGGTTACAGCCGTATTAAATCAAATTAGACGAAACGTGAAAGAGTACCCTTTAGTTTGCAGCTGCACTTTCGTCGCGGGAAGCATGGCCGCGCATATCTTAAATCTTGGATGTATAGTTTACTGTGAATTCATTACCACTCAGCAGTCACTAACAGTCGACTATGTGTGTAAATGGAACGGAAGGCCTGTGCATATAATTCACTGTCACAAGTCGTTACTGTTGAGCTGGTTTCCTTAGCGCATTGCCGGCGTTATTTCAAATAATACGCTTAATGCGAATCGTTTATCTAGCGTTTAATTTTAATAATTATCTGTTTTAATTGTTATATATTATGCAGGATATACTATGAAGATAATTAATGAGGAATTTTAAACAGTAAGGACTATGCGAAAATACTTTCAAAGTAAACAAATAAAAACATAAAGTTATTGCGCTCTGTTAGAACCTTTTAATTACGAATAAACTATAAAAAGTAATCCTAATTACTTTTATACGCCTTTTCTGTTAAGGAATAAATAAACGAGAACCCAGACTTTTCCTTTTTAAATGCAGCGGCTAACGATGTAGACTTGTTAGGAATATTTGCATGATTAAAAACAAACAAACGCATCATTACGTTTCTAAACATGAACTCTATTTCCATGAGTTTAGAGATGTAATTCCGTGTACCGTAACATGATGTACGATGTTTTCGTTAGAGCAAGGGGAGGCAACCTATGCGCTGACGTTCCGAGGGCATCAAAAATGGAAATGGGAAAAATTCATCTCGTATTTAAAAATAGAGCAGTGTGCGCCAGACCGAGAGTGCTCGAGTAGGCTTTGTGCGCTTTATCCGGGCGGCGGAGGCACTTGAATGCAGCCTCCGACGTCAGCTACGGGGGTGTGACGGAGATCGACGTTGAAACGGGCGAGGCCAACGACCGCCAGATTGAGGCAGGTCGGGATGAAACTGTTACCAACCAACTTACCTTTATAATTGAGTATCATTTTTTATGTGAATTTGCAAGTAAGACGAAATTCTCATGTTCAAATATTAACGAATAGTTTTGTTCTTTCTAACTTCACAGTAACAACTAACATGGAAATCTTTGTCGACTGCTTTACGAAACTAATATCAATAAAACAGTCATAAAACACGGAAAAGCGGAGCCCTTTGTAAATTCTAATAATAAGTCATAGAAAGTCAGACGCGTCGAGTTTAATAGGCAGGTTTAAGTTACAGCTCACAAATTTATGATGACGTATTTTAGGCTTTCACTCGCCTCTAATGTCCTTATTGACATAGGTATGTTATAAAAACATCATAACGTAAACTTAGGTCATAAATACAATGTATGTTAGAATATAACAAATATAAGCATCAGACGCAAACCACGTACTGTTTGAATTTCAATTGAATATACTGGGTTGCATATATTGGCAGTCAGAATAGAAAATAAACATATACATAGCACAACTATTCAATAAATAAAACACTAATTAAAATGTCGCACTAACTTCTAGTCGCACTTATTATAAGTAAAATAAAAATAAAAAAAACTTGCAATCAGTTGCAAGTTCAACAAAGATTAATCATGCAATGCAATACAAACAAAACAAATATAAAATACAACCAGGTGACTTCACGTACCCCACTAATTCTAACAATGTACAGAGTTCTCGTCTATTATTCGCATATGCACAGCAGGTGGTGAAAAAAAAGAAATGATATAGAATAGGGATGCGAGCGGTCGGGAGCCAACTAGTGAGAGATTTTGCGTATTGACAACATTTGATATGGAAATATGTATCTTTAATACATATTTTGCTTGTTAATTAATTATCGTGTAGCGACATCTATTTGGCAACTTTTTATTTAAGCAATTAAACTGCAACGCCGCTCTGCAACATTGCACTTTTGCAGCATATTTAAGTGGCGTAAATTTGATTACATTTCAAATTAGGAAACTCCTGTTTCCGCGTTTGATGAAACCTGGTAAATGGTTATTTAAAGTATAGTCAAATTAAGTTGAATTTATTTGTTCTGTTTAGGTTTAACTGATTAATATAAACATACTTTGTTAGCAGTTACGTATAATGCGTAAAATTTCTGTTGCTTTTAACATTTATTACAAAATGTACAATTGAACAAAAATCAATCACTTATTGCCTCATATTTCTATGGCAGCCATATACGTAATATCAACCGCTGTTCACATATACCATTATTTTGGGATTTTAATCATCAAAAATTGTTCATGCGACGTTTTTTAATGGCCGTACCCCACAATTATTCATATGGGCGTTTGTATAAGGCCTATCCACACAGCATGTGTAATTCACAAGGGCAGCTCACAAGGGCAGCTCTCCAGGGCGCTTTGTTGTCAAGTGTCCTGCTCCAACGACAACGATCTCGGACGACCCTTTACTCTTTTCACAGGGGAGGCATAAGTGTCTGCAGAGGACCCTACACGCCCTCGAGCGTAATAATACTGATGAAAAAGTGCATACGATTGTATCTTACAAAATTGCACTTTGGTTTTCGTCTTGATTTTCCTAGTACTTTTCTTACATTACTATGAATAAGATAAATAAATATGTCACGTCATGATCTTTCATTAAGATAATTACAAAGATACATACAAGACTCTGGGATCCCATGACGTCATATAAGGAGCTATAAGTTTGATTGCGTGTAGTTTATTTATCGTTGAGTAGACAAGGAGCGCCGGCGCGGACGGACAGACGGCAGGAACGCTGCTGGAACGCGGGCGAGTCGCGTCGCGGGCCGGCCGAAATAAACCCGACTCGTAAACACACCCGACGCCGAGATCATAAAGACAGATGCCATAATAGAAGGAAGCGTAAGCGAGCGGAACGCACGGGAAGTGGACCTCGATTCATTGAACCTGCCTCAAATGCATTTGGAATTTTTTCGCAACGTGTTCGATCTGCGGAAAAAGTGCAATTTACTATCTGCAAGTGAAGTTCCCAATATTTGATTACTAAGAAGCTAAAATATACGTAAACTTTAGTCGAATCTAAATATTATTAATATACTGTTGACACTTTCAAGTGTAGAGAATCAGTATAGTGCTTTATGGAGTTTAGTATAGGGATAACCTTTAGTAAGAGTTGACCGCAGCGATTAACTTATGGTCGGAGTAATAAATTTCTACGTTTACAACAAAATTGCGTTTCCTACGGTGTACAATAAATCCTTACCATACATGAACTATTTTTAGATGCGCAGTAATTCTCTTTAGTGACTCATTGCAATAGTAAAAGGTCCAAATGGGATTTCAAATCGCTATTGTAAAATAAATAAGACTTTCTTGTATTCCACTTAAGGATGCATTTTCTTTAGCCATCAATGTAATTATTTTATACGGCAATAAATAATAATGGATCGTCTTCGGCCTTGGAGAAATTAGTCAGCGTCGTAGCGTAGTAAATTGTGAATTATATACATTGGTTGCGGTTAAATGAAATCGTTTCATAGCTTTGATAAGGAAATAATACATTTTAATATATCAAAATTACATAACACTCGACAACTAAAACTCGTCTTTTCGAATCTTTCCATTCTTTAATTTGTTAACTAGTGTAATACCTAAAATTTAACATTAATTTAGTATAATATTATAAAAAGGAAAGATTAGTAATTATGTGTGTAACGATTTCTCTGTCAAATGCAGGTATCTAATAAAAAGGAATTAAACTATTCTGTGCGTTTTATAAATAACAAAAAAACAACTGCCCAGCAAAACAATTGACGATCGCTTCCTTCCTCGTAAGGAAAATAAGGAAAACTATTTTTACAAAAAAAAATGCACTTATCGTCGACAATTATCACAGTTGGAATACATAAATAGAATACTTTGAAATAACAGCAAGAATACAGTAGACCATGATATGGCTAACACAACAAGCTCATTAAGTTTAAGTTTTGGTTATTAGCATTCATATTTGTGTTCTTAAATAGGTTTTTTATGCGTAAGTGACATAAATTATTATTGTCGACATTTATTTAATGAAGACTTTAACGTTGTCTTAATTTAAAAAAACAATTTCATACCTACTTTTATAACAATTACAATGAGTTGTTTCTGCCATTTTAACGAGCCAAAGAAATTGACAACCTTGGTTGTACTACAGGTTGGACAACAAAGGCGGGATATGCCAAACATAATACACATAAATGCGTAGAAAGGGACTATACACTTGTATCTGAGGCTTCTTTATATGGTTTTTACCATTTGGGGCGCGGGAGCCTAAAATGGCGAAGACAGTGTAGCACGCGCCTAAAGAACATGATGGGTGCCGCGCAGGTGAGCGTCCCGTCTGCAATTTGCAAACACTGTCTGTAATTACATCTTTAATACATCTATTTAACTTGTCAAGCATTTAATAGATGCTATTAAGTGAATTACTATATAAAATTAAATAAAATACAAACTATTTATAACAATCTCAAGTATAAACATATGTTCTCGCAATTATTTTTTGTATGTATCCTAAAATATAGATATAGATAAATTATTATGGTGCCTTAATGTGGAACTAAATAAACATTTTCATATCCCTCTCATTTTTTTAAAGAAAAACAGAGATAGCAATATGTTTTCGACAGTTACAAGCTGCAGTTAGTTGTCGCTGTCAATGAATTAACCCTGGCGGTACAGTCACATGCGTGATTCACAGACAAAATAAATTTGTTTGTTTCACACTTAGCTGTGATCGGTTATTGGCAACAATGACCATCGATGTTCATTGTTCGACGAGGGAAATGTTTGAGGTGGGTTCAAGGTCTTTGAACCAATATTCCGCATATAAGGAAATGATAAACGAAAATATTAAGATAAAACAAATAAGGAAGTTGGGAAAAGCCGATGCATCATTTGGATATTTTTTTTCTCGGAAATAAAAGCCGATTCCGTACTCCGTTATCCGCTAGTCAAGGCCAAAAATAACATATACACGGCTAATTGCGTCTGAAAAATGCTTACTAGAATTACTTCAATTACAGTACGAGAATTAAAGAGAGGATGACTTACAATAGAAGATAGTGGGTAGCTTCAGGGGAGGCCTTTGCGGAAATGCAACACAATTTCTGATCTGAAGTCAATTTTTCATATTGTTTATGTTGTTTGTATTTGCAAGACTGTTGTAATAAAGGAAATTATTATTATTATTCAATACGACAAAAATGGTACAAAAGGACACTCGAATTTTCATTTCATATATTAAAACACTTTAACAACTGCATAATGTATCGTGAATAACACTGTTTCAACACTCAATTGAATGCAACAAGTGGCATTTCTGGTAACAGTTGAATAATTGTATGAAAAATGTGTGTATCGCGGCGTAATGGTCTCCCCGCCTATGCCACGGGCCGCCACAAATTGCTACGGCCTGCCACAAACTGCCACCGCCTGCCATCTGGTGGGCGGTGCGGGTGTCATGTGCTGGGAACGCACATTTGTATTCAAATGTTGTTACTATGTTATAAAAACATACAAAAGCTTTATGAAGTATTCAACATGAAAATCTTGACTCTAGTCTTATCTTACGCGATTTTTGAGCACTTTTTTAGTATCATTAACTTTTATTGTATCACAAAATCCTGTCCGTTCAATAAGATTAAACTGAATAGAGACACGCAGGAAATGTTCAGAGAAAATAGCAGTCATAACAAATAAGCCGCAACGCAACGCCGCGCCGCCGGCAGCGCGACGAATGCGATTCACACGATGTGTCGAGTCACGATTTAATTGCTGAGGTCATTGTTAATGTTGCGCACTCGTTCGTTACTGGTAACGCACGCCCTGTGCCATGAATAGACAAACAAAATGACAAAACTCACATGACAAACTATTCATTTGACGAATTGTTCCATATTACCAGTATTTTACATCGTCATGATTTCTATTTTGTCGTTTTCTATTTTTGTTTCAATAAAAATTCATAGCAAGGAATAGTCTTTTGAATAGAATATCAATTATATTACAAGTTCAACCCTTGGCAATGAAATTAATACGAAAGAACTGTAAGAACCGCTCAGAGTCTTACATTGTTACTTTAACAGTATCATTGTAGATTTTTCATATTGGGTAAATGAATAAGTGAATTCTGACCACTCCCGTAAGTAAAACTTAACTGCATATTTCATTTGTTTACACATACCTCTATAATCTACGACTATTAAGTACCTACAGATAAACTCGAGAAAATAACATTTGCGAAGGATGTTTTGAAGCGGAATAGACGTATGAATTAATTACATATAACACGATGAGGCCCATCGAGGCGGAAGTTTCGCAACTGCGTAATTTCACAGCGAATGCTTTTGAATTATTCACTCTTACATAGTATAAGAATGTTATATTGGTTATAATTAAATTTTTATCTTGTGCATAACAACGACCATTCGACTTTATGGTGTTCTGTTGCTATGATAATACACCATGAATGAATCCTCTAATTGTTTTATTTCCTAAGATATATTCTTTTTTTATTGATTTCTTTTCATAAAAAACTATTTATTTCATTAAAATTAAAATTATCAAAATATTATTTATAGGAATACCATATTCTTATCTTTAGAGTCGCATATTTACTGCATAATAAGTATTTAAAATATAGTTTAAGCAGTTGCAGCAGGAACCGGCGGCCGTGTCAATGACCGAGACTAACTAGGGAAGACTACAACATTCCTAGAAAGTCATCGGATAGCTATTTCGATCTCGCAAATGCATAGGATTGTGTCGATTTCGCATACCGAAATATTACTCAATATTACATTACGCGCTACCGGAACGAAAGCTTCGGACGAGTTTTCGCAAATTATTCGAAATAATTATTCAAATTTACATACTATTTTGTAAAATAAAATATCTCTTCGTAGTTTAGAAATGGAAACAAATTTCATTTAGATTTAAATGAATCTATAAAAGGTTAATGAGAAATGTAAAAGTGATAGCAACTACGAAAAGCAGAGCTGTGTTTAAAACGTTGAACTATTTTCATACATATTAAAGTAACATATTAATTTAAGTAACTAAAAAAGATCTTTTACATTTATGACGTGCTTTATCAATTTCGAAACTCTAAAAATATGAAATTTACAATTTTTTTTTAAATATCATATTTCGTAGAGGGTTAGTAATATAGGCATATTTATATGAAACAAATTGATGGCACAAATAGGCAAAAAGCATGTCGCAGTGCGCGAGCTCAGTTAAAAATAGCCAATGAATAGTCCATATATCGTGAGGGCGGACTTTTTATTGAAAAACGAGACTGTTCCAACATTCAAATGTCTCGGTACTTGTCTTACAAGTTCGCATTGTTTATGTACTTTAGACAATGTCATCGGCGCTGCGCATGGACCCTATTCATGCGGGTGCAATGGATACAAAAAATCAACCCACCACGTAACTTATATGTCATACTAGTTGTAGAGCATACAAGCCGCGACTCTATCCTCGCGGAATTAAAAAAAAATCTTAATAAGTAGCGTATGTGTTCTTCCAGAGTATGATCTATATATATGCCAAATTTCATCAAAATCCGTTTCGCCGATCTGGAGATAGCTTCAAACAAACATCCATCCAAACATTTATAATATTAGTAAGAATTAAGATTATATTCGTATAAAATAAAAATTCAAATTAAGTATTATTTCTATGTGAAATTTAATTTTAAAAATTTCATTAAATGGATACTCTATTTTAAGACAAAACATGTATCATTTTGTTTTCAACCATTTTGTTCCAGCATTGTGGACGATGTGAATTATTATATCACTAACTCTTATCTGCGTCTCGTCTCATCCCATTTAAAGCGTTCGTTACGATTCCGGGCACGTCCTGTCGTCCTTGTGCTGATATAAAAATTGCGTTTTATTGTCCCACGCTCCTCACAAATCAACGTAAGAGATGTAGACTTCTAAATAAATATTTTTTATAACAAGTGTGATCGTATTGACGATAAGCAAACTATATACTGTAAAACCGAATTAGATAAACAGTAATCGTGCATTTCCTAAATAAATAAATATTATATTTTTATTTATTCTTTCCATAGAGGGTCAGAAAAAATTAAACCAAAATACGTGAGTGAGGTAACACCAGGGAAACTATGATGGCAACGCCTAGAAATAGGAATATTAACATAATTGGAATAAATAATTTGGTAACCCAAGACTTCGAAACAGAGAAGTCTAGCCAGGCTATGCTCAACACCATCCAAAAAAGATTCCGATTACATCCTTGAATTATATCCAAATTATAACAAGATTAATATATATTTTATGACAAATCTTTTTATTGTAAGAAACTAAACATTAAAAAAATATCTACGTTCCATTTTTACCATTCCAAAAAGCAGTATGAATAGCTTGTTTAATACGATCTTGTCAGAGTTAATTCGCTGTCGCGATGACAATCTCAGGACGTCCACAAACGGTTCAACACTCGACCGACCTTCGTGTAGGTGGTGTGTTGTGCGCGGGGATAAATTTATAAAGTGAATGACACAGCTACACTTTATCGCGCATAATTTGAGGTTAGTAACACAACAATTAAATATTATCCTGTTAGTTCCTTTTTTAGATATTATTTGTCTGAAATATGAAGGAATTTTAGACACTGATGGAATTTAGTACCCAAAAGTAAATCTTTGCTAACGTTTTTCAAAGCTTTTACATTTTTGTCAAACATAAATTCACGGAACAATGTTAAATGAAGCAGCATAGAAATCTTGACGACATGACGATTAATATGAATATTTTAAATAATAATTCGGTATATATATTTGCATAAACTTAATATCATACCGGTCGGTCACCTTCCTGTTGCAAATCAGTGGCTGACCAGTCACTGAATGATAATACCTCAAATAAAAACGATAAATAAAACAACATAACACAATTGTAACCACAAAACAAGGTTTAAAGTTACACGTGCCGAGGTATTAATATCTAAACGTTACCGTTTCCATTGCAGACAACTCGTACAAATATAATTCACCCTCTCACTCTTACTGCAAAAACAGAGATAACTATATTTTTTCCTACAGACATTTCGGATCTTTTCTGGATTCATCACAAAGCTTAGTTTTCGTTAATTTACATACGATTTTGAAACACATTTATTATTAAAAATATTTAACTTAAAAAAATATGCATTAGATATAACATTTAGATTAGCTTGTTAAAAGCTAATAAATATTAAAGAAGACTTGTTTCGTTTACTTTAAAAAAAAAAGATTTTAAATTAGCATTTAAGATTTAAGTTTTGATAAACCGTTTTGAAGGTCTTGATCCTGCTATTATTTTTGTCTGTCGTATTTCTAAAAAATAGTAAGTACACTGGGACAGCTTTACATTAAACTACTTAACTAAATTCAAACAAGGCTATAAATATTAAATGGACTATACCGCAATGCTGTAACATAATATGTACTTAGCAGATTTTTGTGCTAAGGATTACGTTACGAACGCGCGTTCGACTTACAAATTAATGTATTCAGTGATGAAAATTTATACGTCGCAGCCAATTCTAAGGCCATGATATTGCGGCTAGTGTCTAGCCACGCATTAATATAGGGCTGTCACTATTAGTTATCATTAGTAAACACTAAGCTTAGTCCTAGTAATCAAGACATTTTATAAACAAAGTATGTATGTATGAACCAGTCGTTTAAAATTTGATTTCAGTGTCAAATGTAACACAATCATTGCAACTAAAAACTTATAAAAATCACATAAATACAAACCTTTTATTTTTGTACCGGTAACTAAGACAGACAGTTATATTTATTGACTACTAGCTGTCGCCCGCGACTCCATCGCTGCGGATTTTAACAATAAAATAAAAAAAATTGTAGCCTTTGTGTTCTTCCAGACTATGTTTTACATCTACGCCAAATTTTATCGAGATCCTTTCAGCCGTTTCAGAGATACCTTCAAAGAAACATCTATTCATCCATCCAGCCATCTAAACATTCGGTTTTATAATATTAGTAAGATTAGCCTATATAGTAGACAACCCTGTAAATATCTAGCAGGCGCCTTACTCCCTGCATAGATTATGAAGCTCGGCTTTGCGTTAATAATTTATCGTCTGAATGAATTTCGCCGTGTACGAGTTCACTTGTTTCCTGTAATTTATCAACGGCTAACTAATGTAAGCGTTGTTAAGTTGGCAGTAACATGAAAGTCAGAGTACGGAACAACTGTTAACAATATGCTTTGGCTTATTGTTGAATTAGCATTAGGTTAAGATGCAGGTGATCCATTACATGATATATGCTTCTTGTTCAAGATAATTACGAGGTAGATTAATATGAGTATTTAAACGAGATGATAGTTACGAGTGCAATAAATAATTTTAAGGTGACAACTCACGATTTGCATAGTATATTTAATTTAGAATTATATAACATCCAACAGTAGTCGGTATTCGACTTGAGAAAAAAAACATGAGTGATACTTATAATAAAACCGTGTTAAAAATAACAATAAAGAAAACAAAACATTAACATGTATAGCATATTAGCCAAGACATCCACGTATAATGAACTCAAAGGCGTCGTCAGTTGTAGCTATTAATAAACGAGAAATTTTTGCTCTGCGACCGACCGCGGCGCCAGGATTTTTAATACAGTCCTCCGTACCACGAACAAATTAAAATCTTGATAAAGGATTATTGAACTGATTTTGAAATAACATTACATAAGAGAGACAACACTTTCTACTCTACACCAGATTCTGAGAAAACCAAAATACCTAAATCAAGTTTTCTTTTTTATTTAAATAAACCATTGCTTGATTTGACTTTATAATCACCTAACTTTGATCATAAATATAAAGATTTCCCATTAAATCAGATATCAAAAAACATTCTCGACCATAGCATATTCATGTTCACAAGTTCAAACGGACGTATCTAGTGTTGTTATGCAAGCGGTTGTCTCTATGCTGTCAAACTAAACACGCGCCACCGCTCATGTCCGTTGCTTACATCACTGCCACGTGCTCCACACCACGTGGTTGTGGGATTAGGCCATGTTTACACAAAAATTACAGACTAAATCTTGTATACTATTGACAGTAAGGCCAAGATTCACTGATAGAATGTCCTATCACACTATTCTTCTTACTTCTATAACACATTCATACATCAACACGTATGTAATCTTTAGTTACATTTTTGTGGTCACCATGCATAGACTGAACGCAGCCCGTACTGATTACATAAGGCGTGCATACACAGAGCGCAGTTTGCAATCACTACTAAATAATGCTCTCACCCAGCGACACAAACTTTTGAGTGCGCACTTCAATATAAATTAACCGTCAGAAAGCCTTCAGAGCTCCGTTGAGCACACTTTTTATTAAAGCTGCTCTAAGCAGTCCGTATATCCTGGCCGCTAAGAGTATTTTTGGTATATTTGACATTTAAAAACCAACAAAACATGTAATTAACTATACGTCATACATCCAAACAGAATAAATTTCTAAATTAAGTTTGTTTATCGCGTAATTATAAACTATTCTAAAGACGTGATTTAAATGATAGGGAAAACCGGATGATGTGCAGATGGAGCCGACATTTTTAATGCGCTATTTATTGACGAGTTTCAACATTCCGATAAAACATAAAAATAAATAAAATAACGTTATATAACAACTAGCTTTTCCGCCATTGACGGCTTAATTTTATTTAATTAAACACGATGAAATGATGACTGTAAAAAATAAACGAAATAAACACAAGAATCCTTATTTTGATATCTCTCTGAGAAACAGATATGGGGCTGTGAATGGCCACATTAATACTATGACATTGTGATTATAACAAACAGAGCCGAACGGAACACCGCGGAAGTCGGACATTTTCACTATATCTATGCTAATCTCATTATCTATGCCGTTCCAAATAATTGCCCAACTATAACTAGATTAACAAATTTCCTTTTTTATTTAGGATCAAAAGCTTTTAAAAAATAGCAACTATTTTTTTTTATATCATAAGATGGCAAACGACCGAGCGGCCACTTGAAATCGCTGAAATAGCGAAGTGACCGTTGCCCATAGACATACGCAATTACATATGCGTTTCCTACCTCTAATCGACGTAGGAGAGGATGCACAGAAAGAAAATATTTTCCCTTTCCATGCATCCTCTCATCCGGAAAGTCCACTTCCACTTCCCATCCTTTCCTTATAAGAAAAGGGATGGGAAGGGAAAAAGGACTAAATGAGGCCTCCGGGACGCAAACTCTTCGGAAACGCGGAATTGCTTCCACTTCACGCCTGTCTTCTGCGTGGTCGTGGTATTTCACCGGGCGAGCCGGGCCAATTCGTGCGAAGATGTTAAAGCGGGCTCTACCACTGTTCTAGTTCCGTGCTTAGCAAAGTTACATTATTATCGTTTAAAGATGTTTTCAAATAGATAAATATTAACAAACGTCAGATTAAGAATTTATTTTAGATACGTTAACAATTTTGTTCATTTAAAATATGCAAACATTTGCAAGTATTACGCAAATGAAATAGTTTACACGAATTTAAATGAGCAAAGAATAACATTTTATTAGCGTAACGAATACTTTAATGCAACAAGCCGACATTGTAGCACAAACATATAAACATGAAACAAACGAAATTAGCGCGTTACAAACATCGTTACAGCGCATTTTAAATATATGTAATCTTAATATATGAATAGCCCTTAGTTTAACTAAAAAGCCCAACGGAGTAAGGCTCTAATGGATGAAATAGCGTCATCTATAGGCCGTTTCTTTATAATAAAAATCTTTGAAGTCAAAATCGATTTAATCCTAAAGGACTACCACGATGGATGTGATGTGGATGGATGGATGGGTGTTTGAAGATATCTCTAGAATCGCTGAATGGATCTCGAATAAATTTGGCATACGTATAGCATAGTCTGAAAGAACACATAAGCTACACTAATTAAGTTTTTTATATATCCACACGGACGGAGTGGCGGGCGACAGCTAGTTTGAAATAATATAAACAAAATCACACGTAATTGTATCCTTTACTAATCACAAAACTCGACTATAAATAAAACATGTTTCTGGAAAAGTCTGATAAAACGCTAACAACCGGCGCCATTGCTTTATAATAAACACCAATTCATTTATAATTGGCAGTACGAATTGATAATAATCATACTTGTTTTGAACAGACTAATAATATTATGCTAAAGAAACGTAAAATGTACCATTCTATTGAGGTAAAAGTCGCACAGAGCTACGATGATTTATTAATTTTTGGCACGAAGTGTACTGCTTTTTAAATTATAAGGATATAAAAATGGTACAGTCAGAAGCATAAATATGTGTTCATTTACAAAACAATAAAAACTTGTAAATAATTTTAAAACCGAAGTAATACAAATTTCTAATGTTCTCTAAATCTATAAATACGTATAATTTATCCAACTGACTGTACACATGAAGATAACGAACTTAAGCATCATCAACAACGATTAAACCAATAATTTCTAGATTTGACTATAGCAAAAATTAGCTTTAAGCTACAAAGATTATTTCTACATTTGTTTATATTTTATTCTGTAACAAAATTTTAAGTTTCAATTTTCTTGATTTTTCAAACCATAGTCCAATTTCACACTGCCTACGCTCTCATGAAATAATCGTCATAAAAATACCAACGGTGTAATTGCATGCGCAAACGCAGCAGATGTTGTAATGAGATGCGTTGATATACACAAAAACGATATGAGCGAATTTAATAGATACTGTTCCGTACAAACTGAAAAATATAAAATAATACATTTATCTGTATAAATTTATTTACGTTTTCATATTTGAAATATTTATATCAGGGCATTATACACCCAGGGTAACAATATAAAAGTACAAAAAACAAATAATATTTAAAATGCTAACTTAGTTCCTAGTGTGTACAAAACAGCTTGTCTTTTAGTAGGAATATATTATAGTTGTAAACATTTTATTGACATCGTTAACTTTGTCACTACAATTTTTTATTAAAAAAAACCGATCTTACAAAAGAAATATATCCAATGACAAACTCATAAATATGAAGTACCGATCCCTAAAAAAGTGTTATAATGTTTGGTAAGAAAGCGTTCGGTCACGCCATCGCACAACCGCGGCGTTCCCCGCCATCTCAAGTGCAACGACTCCGCGTAACACCGGTTGCACAACCAATGTGTTTGAATTGTTAATTGCTCGTTAATTCGTCGTCCACACATTGAGGGCCGCGCACACGAATACCAAACACTGGAATGGTACAGCTACAACATTAACGATTCGAAAAATTATCAATAAATCTATCAGAATAATGGGCACAAGTTTGAACTAACTTATGAATAAAAGAAATTACTTGTTTAAATTATAACTGTTTAAATATATGTATCGATGCAACTGGTAACCAAATATGCGTATTTATATTTGTTTATGTTTATATTACTTTGGTACAATTTAATTTCTTTATTTAATTAATTTCTAGTAGTGGTTACAGAAAGAAAAATCTATGTACTTACAAAAAATGTAAATTTTTTTATTAATGTAGTCTTGGTTGGTTAGTTTGAGTAACTCAATTCATGTTAAGATCAGCATAAAATTAATTCTGTTTGATTTCTTTTTACAAATGTATATCTTTAATATTGTGCAAATATTTCTTGCACAATAATTTCCATCAAACACGTAACGATTGATAATAAAAGAGAAATCCTACAGTTCATCGATCTTGACATTCATTCATCATCTTACAACTCATGTGAGTTCTATTCAATCGCATTAAAGACGGCGAAAACGATGGAAAAATACGATAATATGTAAAAAAGACCAACCGAATGAGACCCATCAATCATGAGCCGGCCATTGTATGAAGTCTTCGTTTACCATTGAGACACTTTCACTAGCAAAGCTATTATAATAAATCACGATTTTCGTATTAAAAACCGCAGAAAACACTTTTGTGGTATTACAAAGCTGATTACGTTTTTTAAATCGTAAAACTAGAAACACATTTTAGAAAATTTTAGATTAATTTTAAATAGTGTTCGCAAACTTTATAAATAAAACTAGCTGGCGCACGCGACTCTGTCAATGCGGAATGAAAAAAAAAACTTGATTAGTAGCGTATGTGTTCTTCCAGACTATGTTCTACATCCATGCTAAATTTCATCGAGATCCGTTCAGCCGCTGTTGAGATACCTTCGAACAAACATTCATCTAAACATTCCCCTTTTTAATATTAGTAAAATAAGTTATCAAATTTCATTTTACAAACTGTATATATTTTATATCATGACGGCATTTATTCAGTGACAATAAACCAAATACAATTAAGTACGTTCAAATAAAAATTGAAAACACCACATACTAACAAAAGTTTGCTTTTTAGTTTGAATGCTTATGAAAGTTATTTGTAAAATAGACATTTAGATATACAGACTTTTGCATCTAGAGTAGGGAAAATGGAAGTGTTAGCATCCTCAAATTAAGCAAACGATAATACAGTATCTACATGCAAGCAGATTATAACCATGGAAATCGCACTATCTTAAGAGGGAATGAATCCACATTAAACACACTGATCGATTGACCTGATTTACTCAAGATTAACATAATAGAAAGCGAGCAGGGTAGTGACAGGCCACACATGTTAGCGACCACGCCGCGATTCCTATGTCCTGATTCATCACGTCGCATCGTCGTTACGTGCCGGTTGCGGAATACAAATGGACATACGGAGCGATAAAAATGACTCATAACGAAAAAGTATTACCAAACTTACGTAGTATTGTTATTTTCGAAATGAATGACGAACCAGTTAGCTAATTGAAGCGTTGATTCAATCGTTGTAAGGTTTTTAACTTGAACATTTAAAGGATTGCCTTTGTAATCTATAATTTGGTCAGCTTGTACTAATATCTTATATATAAAATTCTCGTGTCACAATTTTCGTTCCCATACTCCTCCAAAATGGCTTGACTGATTCCCATGAGCATATTGAGTAGGTCTGAGAATCGGCCAACATCTATTTTTAATCCCGCGCGGACGGAGTCGCGGGCGACAGCTACTTGTTATATAAAACGCTTAATATACATTACCAATTACGTTTGCAGACAATAAAGAATTTATAGATGACGTACCTGAAAAGAAATTAAAGGTTTATTAAAAATACATTTAAAATCATATATACATAGATAAGTACCAGAGTTATAAAACGATTGCAAACTTATACAAAAATTGAATACGGACACACACGCAAGTATCAAAAGTCACGTTACTCATTGCAGAGTTTCAAAGATCATATATGTCTGTAACCGCACGGGTACGTATTGGAAAGTGAAAATGGTACAGTGAACTTGGCAATCTCACAGTCGGGCCTCATTCTCACGTAATATCTATGTCCACGCATTGTCCGCCAAATTTTTATTTATGCCTCAATCACGAGCTGGCAATCTTTATTGGTTACTTATACGAATGTTCCTGTATGTATTTCACTTATCAGTAAAAACATCTTATATTATTACAAAAATCGAGATAATTTTGTTTGCATGATTAAAAGATATCTCGTATTTCTTATGAATTTTTATTCTTTTCCATTTTTTATGATATAACGTCATTCTGTTAATAAAACAAAAATTGTTAAAATAGTTTAAGAAAATAATGGATTCTAGACATGAACAATGTTTATAAAACATGTCACGTTCTGGTGATGTTTATGTTTATTTTGCAAATAAAATGAAAAATTCGCAATTTAGTATGCATAATATACAAGTTCATAATAATAGCAACTATATAAAGCACGTAGTTTTCTCACTGCACAAGGTTAGAAGAGATGCAAAGAAAATGTTTCGTTTATCCAAAGATCATAAAGGAATATTTTTAAACATCGAGTTAAGAGTTTTATTTATAGATTCCAAGATTTTTATAGCATAGTGAAAGAGTCAGCAATAGACTGATTCTTTAATAGAAAGTGTCAATCACCTCGTGAGCGGAACTGATGCAGTTCGGCTTTTTTAGTGATGATACATTTCGATACTTTGCCAACAATTTACTTATTTTTTGCGTGTTTAACCTTGAATTTGAAAATATACTTTGTTACAAATCTTAAACCTGCTACATATTATACAAAGTTAAAAAACAAACAAGACATGAAAATATTGCTTTATACGACTAATGAAAAATACTTGAGTTAATCTCGAAATAGTTTTCAATTAGACGCATCTGTCCGTCGAGATGTGATTGCGAAAGAAATCCTTACGGCTATTTTTGTACGGTGCATTATAGCTCTGATAGAGAGATATGGTAAATCGGTGCAAATCACTTTAACCAATGAACAGTAGACATCAGCATGGAATTAATAATATTGAATATTTTCAAGAATAATTCAGAGTGACATTTCATTTATACCATTCTGGAATATTATAAAAGTAGATTTAAATTATCTAATCGTATCAGCGGGGCTAAACAAAGTGGCACTGACGAGCGACAATCACGTGACTTATCGAAAGATATCGTCAGTACTGTACAATTTCCTTATGGAATCGCTTTAGAGCGAATGCCCTTTGTCTAGCCCCGCAGAATGTCCGAAAATAAATGTCATAAATTAATGATCTGTTGTCACCTTCAACTTGCATAATACTTTTAATGCATATAATTAATCGTTCAAGTCGCTGCAATACATATGTTCACTTGAACGCAATCCGATAAGGATCCATTGAATCGCACGATACGATACGATAGGGCACGCTCGTTACGAAACATTCCTGATAGCATCAGACTTTCAAGATGTTTGGGTGCCGTCTGTTTTGTTGGATAACAAAAAGACTGCTTACGTAAACTTTTGTTCGAGTTTATTAACGGACAGCATTCCTTTTATAAACTCTGTTACCGTTGGAACATAATTGTAGCGTATACGAACGTAACATCTGTTCGCGTGAGGATATGAATGAGTTTAAATTACTACACACAACCGTTTTGCGGAAATTATGATGAAAACAAAATAACATTATCGCATCATGGAACTAAATTGGATACAGTAACTAAACACTTGTCATAAATCGGGTGAGTTCACGAGTACCTTTGGATTAGAATGTAAAACGCGGTCAATTAAGTGGCAAAGCCTAAAGCCTCTTCTCACGAAGGCTTTGATCGAGCTACTTAATCGTTAGATCGCCTCATTTCCAAAGTATCATAAAAATGAAGCATTATACTTCCTAGAAAAGATCAAACGTTCATATTACTAGGTGAAACTAAGCGCTGCAGCTTTCAGCACGTGGTTTTTTTTGTATTGGTCTGAATTGATGCATCTTTAGGATTTTCGTGTTTATTAGCTTTTTTAACTTTTTAATCCCACCATTGGCACTTTTAATTCTATCTCTTTTTACATAATATAATATCAATTTAGATATGAGCGTTATCAAACTATGCTGACTTTATTATTTAATATATGTTTTGTTTCCTACACAACATACAAATAATTTCCAACGCAAGCTAACTCAATGATTGGCAAATAAATAGCACATACAGTAGTATCAATTACATATAAATTACCTTTAGAATAATTTTGACCACACCAATTTTTTTTTTTATTTTAATATAAGGTGCGGCTATGTAAATTAGACAGCACACCTTCTGTTTACCTTCAAATTAAGTCTCCAATTACTAATATGATATGACAAAAATCAAGTTTGCGTGCTTAATCAAGTGTAAATAAAAACAAAATTTTAAGAACTAAAAAAAAGTCATTTGACGTCACGAACGGGAACCCTATCTGTAAAAAAAAACTCCACGCGCCAAATACAAACAGCCAAACAAATATACAAACGTAATACCACAAACAAATTGAGCGCGAGTGTTTGTGTGTATTTGTGCAACGAGAATAGTAACTGTGTTTCACGTATAATATGCATTTGTATTACAACGATGTAATGACGTCAATGACAGGTGTTTGAACACAACTCCTCAATGACACTCACAACACTAACTACCAATATCTGACTTCGTACAACTGTTGACACAACATGTTGATTTGTTTATAGTTTTAGCCTTTCTTCCTCTGTCTGTTTGACAGAACTTTATTTCTTTGCAATTTTTTCCAAACACAACATTCATAACCTCCTTAATTTGTCTAATGATACTGACTGATGACAGTAAAATATGTCAAATAATTTTGTATATTAATACAAAATTATTTTTGTTTTACAAAATATTTCCCTTAAAATAATATTAGAAGATATCAAGAGAAACACCTGATCACCTCGGTGCTCCCGCCGCTCGTTTGCCCCTTTCTATTATAAAAAAAACAGTAGCATCGAGCCATTTAGAATTTTACAATGCTAATGTTCAAATACTCAAGCAATTATAAATATTAAGCTATTTTAATTATAATTTTTCTCTTTTTTTGTAATTCTTAAGTAAGGCAAGCAATCTCACAATGTAACTAACATATTACTTAAACTATAGCACTAAGACGAAAGAGACCTGGCTCCTATAATACGGGTCTAGAACCTAGTTTAGGAATCAGGCGTACTATTACTATGTAATTTTATCATAATTTTTGTTGCCTAAATAAACGATTTTTATTGTTATTATTATTATTATTTATTAATTATAATCAAGGGATACGTCAGAAGTTGTTTGTTTTCTAACCTGTATACGATAGCACTAAGTAAGCAATTCAATATAAAACAGCGAGGCGGTACAGTCGTTCGTGAGTCACGCTATAACAAGCAATAGAACATGTTAATTGCAATAGATCTATGTACCTGTACACTCTCATCTCATTTACATAGAGCCACTAAGAGCAGATCTCGTCTATACAGTGAATTGACCATGGTTGTAAGTAAAGTCTTCTGTTTACACCATAATAAAAGGTAATATTGACGAAACAAGGCACCTAAATAATTTCAATTCGATTGACACAAACATACATAGATTCAAGAGATTTTAAACAGGACATAAAATAATCATAAAAAATTGATTATGCAACATCAACAATCAAATTATATAATCAGTCGTAAAAAGATATGGATGTTATTGTTTCTTATTGGTATTTTGTGGCGCCAAACATTAACTTTATCTGACAAATTAATGTGCACAGATAAAACACGAGGTGGGAGCCAAAGGTTGCACGATAACTTCTTAAGATCATATATTAGTTGACGTGTAAATTCATTCATAACCAAATTGATTAAAATTCAAGTACCAATTGAAAAATTAAGTTTAGCAAAATGTAGGTTTATAGAAAAAAAATCGATTTGAAAAATGTGAATGCGCGTGAGTGAGCGAGTGTCAATATTGATAGGAGACGTTCTATAAGTTTACCCACATATGATAGTACTGAGATATTGTAAAACTATGGTACTACTAAATGTGTGTAAGCACTTCTAAACATTTAGCAATAATAGGCTTTTCCTAACTCCTACAGTTCTAGGATCCAACTCGCATTTTTTTCAAAAGTAAGGCGTTAGTTTCTCTACAACACTTTTCACAAAAGAGTGTGTGTTTGTTAAATAGGAAGCACTAGTTTGCTTCAGAGAAACAATGTAGAGATATTGTGGCGCAGTGAGACGCGTCACGAGACAAGCACGGTTCCGGACAATAAATCACAGCAGTGCGCTGTGAAATTTAGGACGCTCCGCCAGTATCCCTCGCAGTGATATTAAAATGTTTCACAAGTAAAGACGACGTTGGAAGAATACTTGTATGCAAAATTATAACGCACATGTTTATAAAACGTAGGACTTTTTTGTATAAAAATACAAAAACAACTTTCATCGAGTCTGCAGAGATTAGATTCACTATTAAGTGTTCTAGAATATTGCAGAGTTCGTTACAACATTTTGTAAAGTCAACCAAAATTTATTAATTTAACACCAAGCGACTTATCATTCTCACATGACTGCTTCGACCGTGAAGGTTTTATATCGGTAATCAATTTAATTCGACATAAACATATGTACGAGCACGTAAGCTGTGATAATGAAATATTCCATACATGCTGCGGACCTCTGTGCTCTATCCGCCGCGTCTGCGCGTACAATTTGGGTCAAGGCATAAAGCGGGATCGTTAGATTACAACAAATTGAAGTTTAGTGTTGTCGGAGTATCTTAAACATTAACAAGAACAGCTCTGACGTGTAATAAGACTATGGATGGGCATCAAGCTTCAAATGAGATCAAGTTCAAAGCTTGATATGTCGAATACAAGTACTAGCATTTCTATATGTCAGGTCAAAATTATATTAATCAAAGTTAATGCATAAATCGATTAATGAAATGGAAATCGATTAACCTAATAATTTTAGGTCGATAATGACGTGATTATTAGTGTATTATAATTTGAATGTTAATGATTGTATTGATTCGATAGTTGCACTGAGCAAAAGTACAATAAAGAACAAAAAGGAACGATGTGTACATTTATAATTGTCTATTACAAAAATCGGAAGTGAAAATGATTACGTTGAAAATTTAAAAAGCAAAATTCCATTAAAACAAGAAATGATTGTATGAGAAATGAGCACTTCCTTGATATTATGAGCAGACGGAATCTAGCGAGTAAAACGTGGGAAAAGTAATAATTGGAAACGCAGGAGTGATCAGCGGTCGTGATCTCTGACGGATTTGTAATGGCGATGAAACAGTTGGCGGTAGTGAGCCAGCTAATAGCGAAAATAATGGATAAAACAACTAAGTTTAATACTGAAACTACAACAGTAAATTGATGAGAGAAAACTATAATCATTTTAACAAATGCTGTACTTTGTTCTTTACAATCATTAATCATACAAAAGAAAAGCTAAAAAGCGCCAAGATTACTAGCTAATATTTTGTTGCGTATATATTTGTATCTGTTACTTCCCATCCGGATTCTTTTAAAAACATCAAAACATCATAACTGATTTCGGATGTTTTGTGACGTTTCATCCAGTTTTATCTCACGATGTTTTTATTAACATCACTTCTATCACTTTCCAGTAGTAAAATATCACGTAGGAAATAAGTAGTTTCCTAATAACTTAACGGATATAAGTCGAGCAAAGAAAATTTATTGCGCAGCGCTTAGAATGGTTTCGCTTATTATCATGTAAATATAAATCTGACAATTGTACCGTATTAAAAGAATATATTAATTCAAAGAACGGATATTGTAAAAGTTTTTTATTACTTTTATATTCATGTTATTTCTTTGTTTGACTTCCTTCTTTCACTATGTTGTCGACTTTTACTGTTAGATACTTATGTCTACTTAAATATGAATTATTTAGAAAAAGAAACTGCATATCTCACTAATACAAGTTTCTGTTTTCTGATTCTGATATTTAGTAAACATAACCGTGGAAATTTTACTTCGAAACCTGTTGTTGCAAAACAAATTGATGAGTGTTTTTCAAAACGAATCGCAGTCTGTTTTTTGGTAGAGTCACAAACGTATATTTTACAAAGGTTAACGCGTTGAAACTCACGATTAAATTTATATTAAGTTAGACAGATCACAAGAATGCCGAGCTTAATTATTAACGGTATAATGATGACAGTAAAATAAAAGCAATACGTGCACGCCCTATATATGTATGTGAGATCCGTTGGAGCGTGAGAACAAAGGCGGCAGGTGACGGGTCAGTCAGGCTGTGCGGTCACGGACAGTGGACAGTGCGCATCATGCGGATCCTTGCATTCCTGCGCTCGCTGCGGTGCTGGTGTACTGGTGTGCTGGGGTGAGCACTCGACTGTGACCCACCGCACGGGGGAACTGGGTCGCAATGTCTTATTTTAGAGTTATAAAGTTCTGGAGCATTCGACCGTCACTATAAATATGGTCACTTATATGTAGACTTATTTATAGTCACCATTGAAGAACAAATTATTCATAACTTGATGTCGTTGATCAACTCGGTGTTCCCGCCGCTCGTTTGCCCCTTTCTCTTATAAAATAAAATAACTTGCTTACATAGCATCGGAACATATTGTTAATTTCGTTTTTATGAATATGACATCCTTAAAGTGCTTTTATTATTGTTCTTTTGGCAGTAGTGGTCCACTGTTAAATGATTAATAAAATGAAAAATAAATGTCACCAGTTATAGTACACGGATACAATGCAAAAAGTGAGTTATTACAATTAGAAATATAATAAAAATAAACAATAGTTCAACGTGCAATGCGGGACGGCCATGGTGGAAGCGTGATGGAAAAAATTGTATCTACAAGTGAGGAAGTATGCCGCAATCAACAACAGGAAATAGGTAACTGCGTTGTTATGTTGTGTTAGGAAATATTTAGCCGAGTAATAAATGTAGCGTGACACACGCAAAAACTACGATTAAATATTTACGTATGATCATTAAAAAAAATTTAAAAATAAAAAATATATAAGGTTCGATATATGTTTTTGAACACATACATATATTTTACATTACATGTCCGAATATTAGAAAAAATAATCAAATTAAAGGGGTTAAAATCAACATTTAAACTTGCATAAAATCAAAAAGTTCATCAACGTGAGAGCATAATTTTTCACAGACACCTAGATCCAGACAATCCGGGGGGCGTTACATAGGGTGCGTTTTAATCTCCACCCGCAAATTATGACAAAGAACGCATGCGTTGCATTCGGCGGTGATTTTTTTTTTACTTTCCATTGTGTGCAACAAAAGAGTTGGCGCAACAATCGGTCACCGCGGTGCACGGCTAACAACAATGCCCTGATGAAATTAATCATCACATCGATCCGTCTGTCGAATGATCTCACGCCGATGTCATAACTGACGCCCAACACTTTCTTTTTTGTCACGAATATTTTTATCTAATAGTTGCTTTTGCCCACGACTTCGTCTGTGCGAAAAAACTTGGTAAAAAGTCTATGCGTTATTTTTTTTACTGTTTTGAAGATACATAAAAACAAACATCCGTCCAAAGTTTCGCATTTATAATATTAGTAAAGATTTTAATATTTCACACTGTGATTAGTTAATCACTAAATCACATTATACAAACTATAAGTGCTTTCAACTCAATTGAAATATGAATGAATAACGATATTCATTCACAAAACAAAAGGTAATTATCTCGCTTTTTAATTAAACAATTAATTAAAAATTGCATTTGTGATAAAGTTATCAAAAACCGTCGGCGTTGTGCTTGTCGGATGCAGACCCGAAGCCACGTGTCCGACACACGTCGTCAAACACTGCAAGGGTCATCCCTTCGAACCACTGTTGCTCCGGTTACTGCAATCCATTTGTTATGCTTCCCTAGTATAGACCCTTGTTGCAGTAGTATCGATTTTAAAGTTCTTTATCCGCAAAAATTGATTATATTATAATAGGATTAACGAACAAAAGCAACTAAAAAGTGAAATTTATTTAGGAACTAGCTGTCGCCCGCGACTCCTTTCGAGCGGATTTAAAAAAAAAGTTAATATGCCGTTAAGCTCCAGTCTATGATCTACATCTGTGCCAACTTTCATAATGATCCGTTGAGCCGTTCCGGAGACATCTTCCAACAAACATCTATCCATTCATACACCTAAACTTTCGCATTCATAATATTAGTGGGATGGGGAAAATGAAGAATCTTGTCTTACATATGTATTGATAATCCATAATTCGTCTTTAGTCTTTCACATGGTTATATGATAGAAATACTTAAACATTAAAAAGCAAGATTTATAAAAGCTAAATACAAGAATGAGGTTACAATCATATTTATTAAAATCTGGTATCACAGCTGAAAGAATCGACGGACTTACTGGGAATCCTCTTGTCTAATAAACGATATGAAACTCTGACGGTTATCACGTAATAAATTTTGTGTTGTATTGTGCAAAAATAGGCAATAAATTGGCACGTTGCGTTAGTTAGCGAGGGTCCTTCGTAGCCCTTCAAAGGGCGTTGTCGATGTGGTATTGTTGCAAGGGGGACGCGCGTGCATTTTATTTCTTGGGATCGATAAATGCATTGTTAGGGACGGGGAAAATACTGTTATAATAGCTTTTTTAGGAGTATTTATTCTGTAGCATGTGAAAAAGAAATTATTATTAAAAAACTTACTTATAAACTTTGATTCAGCGAACTTTAAAATTGTTTAGTAGAAACAAATGTAAAAATTCTATCAATTCTAATTTCATTACCAAATATTTAGGTGACGTAGTGAGAACAAGTTTTGTAACTGTTCAGCAAAATTTTTGTACCTGAGTTTCCGAAAGTCCGTCGATTGTTAAAATCCGTCCGTTCGACCATATGTTTAAAACTTTGTCTACCTGGCGCCAGGCTTTCTGCCATCTTTTATAGCTGTAGCATTTGTTTTAACCTTCTATTTTGTTCTAAAATTAGAATTGTATTAAAGGATGGCAGGAAGAACCACTAGTAATTTCTACCTATCTTTATATTCTTTTAGATGTAGTATAAAAGTTAAAACAATTAAAATAGAACCCAAAGCCCAAGTAGACAAACACATTGATTACCGGTCGGGTTCAATAGACTAGGCGGGATCTGTGCGGCGGTGCGGGGCCCGTGGAAGTACAAACATACAATTAGTGTCTCGCAAATTGGCCGCGTTTCCCTCTCACAATTAACCGAGCCGTCATTGTATCCCGCACTATGCACTCCACTGTACAATGCCCGATGCTCAGGTCGTGCAGTGCTGCAGTCAATAAACCCCTTTTCCACTAGCACGACTAACCGTGCAACACTCCGCACGACTTCTATTTCCATTGCCACGAGCGCGACTGCCACAGAAATGGCAGTCTAGGGGCAAGTCGTGGTGGAAGCGGAATCTAACTCTAATTGATTCTAGTGCGCCGTTATGGACGTTTAGTATTCGGTGCTACCGATTTATAAAGTTCAATTAGAATTATTTCCAACCCTCGAACTTTGTGATGAAGAACTCACATTCTTCTTTTGGTTTAATTCAAAATTATAAGTTAATTTTAGTTCGAAATAAAGTTTTGTAAACTGTATAATGTGAAAAACAATTATCAAAAACGGAGTGAAAGTTTTTTAATCGGTGAGTGAAGACAAACATTCAGATTGTTTTAAAAACATCGCGATCTGTTGTGAAAACAAACGCAAGTGAACGACCCTGCGATAACAATGACATTGGCATTGACGACGTTGGGACGGGTATGCAGGTTTAAAAAAATAGAGCAAAGAAAACATCAACGAAAAATTAATCAAGTCACCAATAAACTACCTTAATCGTAGTTGTTCCGAAGATATAAGACTTTCAATTCATTTGGAAAATGCATAATTTATTTTTGATTTACTAACTCACTAATTTTGTTCAATTTTATTTTGGATTAATTGCAATCTTTAATTAAATCGAAAGTAAAAATAAATAAAAACAAACTATACAGTATTATTCACGGATTAAAAAATAGTTTGGACGCAAAAGCAAACTTTTCATTTGTGTGTTGTGTTGTACACACAAAATGATTTGCCGTAATCACCTGCTAACATTCGTCCAAACAATTTCCTTGTCCCTAGTCAGGTAGAAATACGCTTTATTATTTCGACAAACATAACCAAACCATTGTCATTCACTACAAGTAGGTCGAAAAATAAAATTACGATCTTTTATTCACAAGGGGAAGCCCCAAACTGCAATTAAAAAAACACTCGGTCACCAAGACGTTTAACATAACCTCAGTTTGCTGTATATATAAAACGAAATAATCAATGAAGTAGCAAGTAAACAAAACATGTATTGATAAGAAAATCATGCTGTGAAATTATTAAAAGAAAACATAAGAACGAATATGTTAATAATGTTTTTTTTATGAAGGTTAACATAGAAATAAGTATACATTTGTGCCACTGGAGTACAAAGGAGATGTACTAAGTATAAAGTTTGATAGACTTTGAAACTAGCAATGCCGTGCACAATATACCTGTGTTGTTATGACAAAGTTTATATTGCTTTTACATTGTTCGTCCGGGCTTGTGGGACGAATAACAATGTTTCATTTTGTCACTCTTACGAGCTTGCTTTTACCAAGTTTATAATATTGATGGCAGTAACTAAGACTTAGGAAGAACAACGCACAAGCGGACAAATAGTTTTTTTTATATCAGAAGGGGGCAAACGAGCAGCGGGAATACCGCGGTGTTCAACGACGCCCATGGACATCAGCAATACCAAAGGAACCGCAGATGCGTTGCCGGGCTTTGAGATGGTTATAAGCTCGCTTCTTGAAGAACCCTAAGTCGTCCTCCTATAGTTATTACTTTCTTAAATATTACTGGCTCTTAGATTAACTACAAAATAAGTGAATAAGTCAAACCAAATAATAACAAAGTAATAGTACAATTTTTTCGTTTTAAAAGTTGAATCATTAATCACAAACACACAATAATAAAAAGCATAAATCAAAGTATGATTGAATCAATCCATGTGTAGAATAATTGTCCGGTCGCCGAGCCCCGTATCACTCGAGGCCCGCATGTCGTCTGCACCACAATCACTCTCAATTGAATAAACATCTAGAATAGAAAACACATCTACATTCGTATGAACACCCGTGTACCTGTTATCAAATACTAATCAATCACACGAAGGACAACTATTGTTGCTAAATACATAAAGTACACAAATAATGTAAACGTACTTTGGTGATTATTGGTCAAATTTAAAGTCAAGTAATTTTAGAATCAAAATCGTAAAATAGCAGATTCATTTTATTCCTTTTACATCACAATTTAAGGTATTTTTATTTGTTAGTTTTTGTATTAGAAAATAATTCAAAATTTATTTTAATACAGTGCAATGATCCTGGAAGTGTGATTTATGGTTTAGCTAAACTCGTACTTGTCCCATTTTACAACTAAACAAGTGAGCAGGTAAAAATGCGGATGCCAACACTGAATCCGGCGGACGGCAACTTGCTCTTCTAGTTACTTTTACATTCGTCGTAGTTAATGGTATGTGCATTACTAGATGTGGCAATTAATAGGTTGCTTAAATAACAATTTTCTCTCATTTCTCGTAATTTAAACTTGGAAAAATTTTAATGTGAATTTAATTGATTACACTGATGGGATATGGGAAAATATTCTATAACTCTTAGTAACATGGGTGATATTATCGTAAACAGTCGTAGGCACAGCGTAAAGAAAATTAATTTCTGCCGCATCGACTTCTGCTGCACGTATCTTATTAGCGTTAGGGTAACAAGTTTTGCTGCGAGACAGGTTGGGACTTAGGACAAGTTAGGACGCGTACACACAAATATGGCGAAGGGCAGCTGTAAGTTTTTCAACGGTGATACCATAAAAGAGTCCTCGCTCACCTGCACGCACCAAGTTTGTTTAGCGACGATGTAAAGTTGGATTTTCGCGATGCAAGCATTTAGATAACCGACTCGAAATAACAAATGCAACCAAACGATAAAGAATGAGTCATTTTCAAATCTCATATGCATTAAAATACAATTTTTTTTCTATGGATGAAGAAGATAAAACAGGATAATGACAATATAAATAAATTAAAAACTTTATCTGCAAATATCGAGGCCACAAATACGAAGAATTTCATGCGCGTCGTAATTACTATGACTGTGGACAAAGCATGTCCTATTTTATCAACAAACAAAAACAGTATTCAGTGCATTTGAAAAATTATGAAAAAGAAATTGTAAAAAATGCAGAATGGGACTAACCATTACGCTCCAAAATAATCGGAGAAATACTATTTGCTTTTAACGTACACTGTAAAATTAAAACATTTTAATAATTAGTATATTCACAGAGACAAATTATCATTTAGTCTTCTTCTTCTTTTATTAATATTGAATTGGTCAGACTATTTAAGGTCAACCATGTACCTCTGACAGTCGTCTTCGTCAGGCCGCATTCCGAATGTCCGTAGTCAATGACGACTGAAGACATTGGTATTTTTTGCATTCAGCAACCGTTATTCGAATTCGATTGGCTGGGACAATCGCTGAGAACCAGTTCCACGAACCTTATAGAGCTCCTTGTGTTCCGATTTTCTAGTCTCTTTACGAATTATCTTTTTTTTTTCATCCGCATCTCCCTATATGTCAGCACAACTTTTTGATGTTAATGATGTCAATGCAATAAAATTTAACTCTGTACACAACGAGCCGTTAATCGCTACAAATTATTTTACAGCGGAATAATTTTAAAGTACAATAAATATTTATACATTTTGTTTCTGTCTTCTAAATTTTACTTCAGAATCGTTCAAAGCGTCACTTTGAAACACAAAATTCAAATTCGTCTCGGCCTAACCAAAACTTATTCAAGGCTGTTCACGGATTTAGAGGATTAATGTTTTGAGTAAGAGCAAAGAGTGAAACCAAATCTGTAACTAATTAGACCGATTAGAGAAGAGGTCATACGGACCGGTTGCCGGCTCTCGATTCACTTTTCGATGTACGCGACATGAATTATAATTAACGCAATGCAACCGTATACTATGAACGCTTTGTTCAGCGTCTGATGACCTGATAACACAGATAAACTTCCTTGTATCTTATAGACGTACTCTTAATTTATATTGTGTATATATTTATGAATGAATTATAGTGCGGCAAAGCTATACCTAATTGAACTACGTAAGTAAATCCATTAGTGTTTTCCTTCACACAAGAAACATTAATGGATTTACTTTGACGCTGATAAGAATTAAACAAACGGAATGTATAAAGTTTAAACATCAAATGTGCTCGGGATTAAGGATAATTAAGACCTTAAACAAAACATTTGTACTTATATTATAAACTACATTATAGCTATGCATAAGTAAAATGGAGTGATCAAGGTTATGAAAACTAGACACATGTAAGTTTAACGTGATCGATTCAAAACATCTAATAATATACATGTTAACAATGAATGATGGCGTCGCTTGATGTGCGCGGGCACGTCACAGCCGCGGCCGAGGCTCGTAAAACTAATTTCGGCTAAAGTAATCCTTGGAGCGACTGCACCCGCGAACTATAGAATCGCCTGCAAATAATGCTACAAAAAGTAATCTTCCGATCGACATACAAAGAGACCGCCGTTGCAACAGGCGCCCTAATTTGTCGAGTAACAAAAAATCCAAATCACGGCAAGGCTTTCACCTCGTGCTGTCTCCAATGCAACGAAAGTGGTTTAGGGGCGGAGTGTCATCGGCGCAACGCGACGTGATACCACTTCGCAAACACGATACGACCTGAGTTCAATTATAAAAGAGGACCGAACCTTGGTATCCGTGACGTTTTGGCGAGCGTCCAACGCGGAGCGATTGAATGAGTGACGATACGCAAAGACCAAAAAGTACGGCTAGAACGGCGGTTACTATTTCGAGGAGATCAAATTTTCTCAAGTAGTGTCTGAGTCAGCTATGCGCTACTCGAGTCCGGTCCATTGAGCAATTGAAAAAGTATGTAAGAATGAGAGCGATCGCTTTTTCTAAACCATTTAACGTCTATTTCTTGGGCGATCGGGCGTCAATAAAAGCGGTTGTTAGCAATGAAGGAAGGTGGCTATTGAAGAGTGTGTCAGACGTGAGGCGGGAAGCAAAGAGCTCACCTCAACAGTCACGTACACGACCCGCTGTCTGTCGATCCGTTCTTATCGCGCTAGGGAGTTATCGTGAGCCATCTCACAGCAATTATCTCTTTATTTTATATCGGTTGCTTGGCATTAACAAATGAAATGCCACTGATGAAATTTGGCAAAGAAACTTTGTACAAATTTAACACACGTTAATATCTTGCGTCTTGAAGCGATTAAAGATAAAATTGCAACACAAACACATATAAAGTTTATTGCTGTGGTGGTTATTTAATGTACTCTCAGGGTGAAACGGTTATTTCGGCGAAATTGCAGGAAACATAGCACTTACCATAAAATCGATAGCGTTCCCTTATCATGGGTCATGCAGATTATCGGAGCCTTTAATGTAGGATTTAAAGCCTGGCAATGTAAGACTTTCTGGTATTGCGCACTATCTTTAATGCCTTTTAAATTTTTGTACATTGATAATATCAGCTGATAAAGAGTAAACACGAAGAGAAAAACCTTTCACTCTAAAATAAAGAAAATGATAACATATTTAACAATGTTTATTCAGCAGTCACACAGTTTAGTTAATATAATGTGTTTTACTCTGACGTTGCAATTCGAATTAAATTTTTATATGTTTACTCCAATACCAACAAAATTTAAAAAATGCGTATATTTTATAATTTTTAGTTTTGTAACTTTCATATAGGGAAATCTGACACAAGTTTTGTAGGAACGAAATATTATGTGATTCAGACTATTGTAGCATCAGTATCGGGTTTCTCGTAAGAAACAAATGACAACAGATTTTCAACGCTCAATTACGGCACAGATATCAATTACCTTCCAAGTGTTAGGCAGCAATGAGGCGTACTGATGCATTACTAAACGTGCCAACAATAAACACTATCGTGTGAATTACATACCTATATGTATAGTAGACGCACACGACAATAGTACTAGTTTAACTTGTAATATATTAGGTTTATTGGGTATTATTTTACAAATCGAAGGTAGTAGCAGCATTTTAGGGTATTGTTGCGATGCCTTTTGCAAACATTTTCCTCTAACAAGATATTTTTCATAATAGTCTTGTTTACAACATTTGTTACAATTAAAGCTAGGGTTTACACTTCATTACCGTTACTAATTTCAATGTAAATTCATAAACAACAAACATCCGCTGTTAATATTAAAACAACAGAAATCGATCGCTGTGTTTACGTCAGTGATAAAAATGTTTAATCATAAACAGGATTCATTTATTTGCGGCAAGCGAAAAGATAACTGAGCGTTGTAGATAACGCCACATAATGCGACATATAAATGTACGCCAAATGTGTGGATGTAGACTTATCGAGTCCACTCACTCACCTCAGCAGTTGAGATGTTGGCGTGCATCCAACTGCAGGAGCGGTCGCCTTGGCCGTCGCCGAAACGTCGGCGAACTTGGGGTTTTATGAAGAGGTTGACACAGTGCTTCGAGCAAAACACAACGTTCCAACTGTCAACACACAACGATATAAACCAAATGCAATTTTGGTCTTTCACATCACGTCAAACTATGTCGCGTCACAGGTGCATGAGCGTGGGCAAAGCATTAAATGTGCGTCGCCGGGGACACGTGTGCTCTCGGCCGTATACCGCGAATGACAGCCGATAGAGCGAGCGACCAATAAGTCCCCCTCTTTGACGTCCGCTGCACGCTAGCGGCGCGGCGAGACTGGAGGACTGGCGCGCCGCAGCGCTCACCACTCGGCGTCACCTCAACCCCTCGCTGTACAGGCGCATTGCTTCATCTTTTTTACCCCCGTTAAAAACAAGGACAGAAGCTGCATCTCAGATAAGAACCTTGTGCATGTTAGTCAAGCAACATGGCCACTTTTTACATTTGCTAGTTATACACCTGTTTAACTTACAGGAATTTAAAAATCCCTGATGTTATCAACGACGTGAAAATATCATGGAGGTCTTTCTACGGTTCAACTTTCTCTTGATAGTATAAAAGTCAAAGATTTCAAAAATGCTAACACACACTAAATACAAAATGTTAAAGACAGTTACTACATTTACTAACTTGTTGTGTAAATTGCATAATACCTAAGAACCAAATAATATTTCCACTATAAAATAATATAAAAAATTACATTTATGACTTTAGTAAAGGCATACTCAAAACTGAATCACGTAAAAATCTGTACAGAAAACAACTTTTGTCAATTAGATTGCGAAATTCAAGTGTTTGTATCGCGGTTAATGGGCGGGTAATGTGGATAATGGTAAAAGGTGGTCGACGGCCACCGTCACCTTTAACGGTACGCAAATCATCACGGTGGGTGAGGAAAATTTGAATAAACGCCAGTATACTTGTCGCCGCGATTAGATATAATTATTTAATCACTAGCTGTCGCCCGTGACTTTATCTGCTCGGGATTAAAAAAACTTAATCAGTAGACTATGTGTTTTTCCAAGTCTATGATGATCTCCATCTATGCCAAATTGCAGCGAGATTTATTCAAGTGTCCTGAATATACTTTCTAACAAACATCCATACATGCATACATTCTCATTTTTATTGTAAGTAAGAAGTGGGATATCAACTGGAAGCAACAGTACATTTTTACCTGACAATAATTCTTCAGACTACGATATATAATAAAAAACAAAACACTCACACTTTGTAGTTAACACACACACACACACACACACACGCAGTTAACTACAAAGGAATTTTAATGTACAAGAAAGAAGTTCTTTGTGTCTCTTTTCAGTTTAATTAGCGACAAAGTAATGTAAGAGATTAGAATAGCCTTTTCAAAGTATTGGTAAACAGAATTGTATAAACAAAGAATCGAAACAGTATCGGAGCTCTCGTCACCGTTGGTCAACTAGTTAACGATCCGTTACTTATCAACGGTTACGTAACCACCAGAAATAACGAAACACCAAAACGAACGCAAACTATTAAAAACCAATTTTGTGATAACGTGCCCTTAGAACAAAACATAGTGAGATCAAATTGAGTTACCATATTACTTAATTATTAATACAAATAAGATAACATGACTTTTTTAAAGACCATGGATACATGGATATGTATCCATCTCCATCCATCCGGATGGATTGTGTAAATTGCAGGTAATTTGTAGCAGAAATCATGAGTGAGGCCATGGTCATTTTGTTTTAAGCATCTAATATTAAAAAATCGTACTTTTTGGGTATCTGTATAGACGAAGAAGGTATTAAAATGAACTTTCCTTTTACAAAATATTTTGTGTTTGATTTCGCTCACCAGTCAGTCAATCAGATAACCGTGTTTTCTGACTGGTTTAAGATACCTTACCGTCTCCGATTAGATCAGTTGCCTTTCAATATAATAAATGATGCGCTCAATCAAACTTTGCGATAGCGTTAACAAATTTAAGAAAAAAATAATATAACAGTGTTAACAATTTTAGACAGCTATATATTTTTTTTAATATTAATATAATATATTTTTAGAATTACACCGAAAGAGGTATTTAGTACTGTATTTTTTGTTCAAATAATTCGTCGACCAATCCTAAAATATTGTACGAAATGTCCCGAACAAGCTATAAAGGTTTAAAGAAAACTATCAGTTTTATTAATAAGAGTATAGTCGCGTGTCGGTGCAACCGGACTATCAACAAATGCTAGTGCTGTATCTTGAAAGGAAACATCGCGTCATTTCCGGTCGCGATCCGAGTCGACTGTAGAATACTCTAGGATTATTATGGCTATTACATGGAATGATAAGCCAGTAAGGGAAAAGCACTAAGATAAGATGGAGTTAAAAGTTTCCAACTAAAAGCTGGTTATTAAAGGTTTATTAGCCGCCTGGAATACCACCATGAGAGTATTCTGTACTTCAGTTATCTTTTTGCATTTATTATTACTGCATTAGACTGTTTGTTGGGATTTCTTTATTGACCATGACATCACGCTGGCAAATTTTATAACCTTTACTATGTTAGAGATATGTTTGTGATTATTTCAGCTTGCTACTTTTTACAACTTTGTACAAAGTAGGTAAAAGCTTCTGAGACATTGAATCCACAAAGAGCAGCCACTCTTGTCAAACGATGTTAAATTCCATGTTTTATTTTTGTTCTTTGGTCCATTTTTTTTTCAAATTTGTTCAAAATTAGTTATTTGAGCTTAGGTTCAAGAAGTTAACATCTTGTAGTAACCAGAACGAGACGATTTAAACATACCCAGCTAACCTAGCCTAGGCCTAATTAAGGAGAAACTGGGTCTTAGACGTTCCGGTCACATGCATGGCCGGGTCACTCGCAATGAACCAATGCCAGATATGTGACACAGTGTTCCAGTCCGTCTGTAACGTAATGTGATAAACGTTAGTGAGTCACAACTATGTTAGCAGCCCGTTCTTTCTCGTATAACTGTGCCGAAAGTTACGTCATTCGTTAAGTGAAGTTCAGCTAAACCTCTGTTCAATAGGTCTAGCATTATTATTTGTTACGTAGTATCGTCATTGACGATATTCTTTATTAAAATTTGTGCAACAATTTGTACACCAAAAATCCCATATAACTTTTAACATAATTGACGATCACGATCCGAAGGCCATTGTCACAAATATTCGTAGTAGGCCCACTGCATACTTATTAAATGGAAGTTTTAAAACAAAACCTCGTCTAGTAAGTAAACACAAAGCATTCAATGATGCGGTGTTAATAGGCTGTTAGCCGCGGTTCCAAGATCAAAGGATAATCGTCAAGAGGGTGCAGTGGAGCAAGCGCTCGTGCACGATACCACTAAATCGCCTACAACTAACTATCATTATACAAATGGCTCCCGACCGGCGTGATAAAAGGCAGCGATTCAGTAGCTCGGTGGCCTGAATTGATTCGAGATGGGAGGGCGGGGTTGGGCTCGACGGTATGCAAATGACTCGTTAGATACACTTTATCCCACGTCCTCTTTTTATACGTTATAAAAGACAGCGTTATTCACCCGAATGATGCTGTTATTACGGATCATAAACACCTATATTAAATCTTTATCATTATTCTCCTATCTGTCTACGTTTGCAACTCCTGACACATTTCTTTATTCATTATAATTATATCTCTACTTTTGATCCAAATCGCACAGCATGTTCCAATTCTGATAATCTGATTCATTCTAATTAAGAACGATATAGGCCATTATTTATTTTATAAGATAAGGGAGCAAACGAGCGGAGGGAACACTGAGTTGACCAACAACGCCTGAGGAACTACAGATGCGTTGCCGGTCTTTAAAGAAATGGTATGCTCGCTTATTGAAGGAACCTAAGTCGTACTAGTTCGGAAATACTTCGGAGGACAAAACATTCTGCAACAAAAAATTAAATTAAATTATTCCATTCCATTTGAAATACTAACGTTTTTAGGTAGTAATCTATATAAATACAAGCCTAAACATCTCGCAAAATAGCTCAATATTTGGTACACTAAACCTTATTTTGCTTAAACTGAAATCGACTTCAATTATTGGAGAAATCGATATTTTCCGTTCGGGTACTTTCTCTTTCTCATTGTAGTATCAAAGGTGTTGAGGGATTTATCGGTGCGCCGGTATCGGAGACACGGCGCGGGAATCGAACCCCGGCTCGCGGGTAACTAAGGCGACGAGTTTCACTGCGCGACCACCAACGAGGCAAATTAATGTCCAGGATAAGAGCTTTATCTCGTCGATTTTACATAAAACAAATTGAATGGTAATGCCATTCATCGAGTGACGTATTAATCTCGATATTGAAAATTTCTTTCGACGAAAGAATTTTATTCGTCCGAGCGTTCAGAGTCCTGTAGTAGGCATTAAGAGTCCCATGAGGGCTTTATTTAAGTAAACTACAACAACTAATTAAGGTCGTAAACCATAACCACCTTTAAAATTGCTCTCCGCCACTCATCAGAATCTAAGATGTACAACAAACCACGCATAGTGCTTCGCCAATGGCTTAATTAAACAAACCAGTGTCGGTACAAAAGCGATAGATCAACGACCCCGATGCGGCACAGAAACAGTATTCAATAGGAATTAACGGAAGCGGCCTATCACGTTGTGGGCGATAATGCCGGCAATTAATAGAGACGGGCGCGGGTTCGAGACAGGTAGCCGGTATCGAGGAAACATTTCTCCGACTAATTGATATTTGCATAGTCCACTGGGCTACGCTCGTTAGACGCCGAGAATTACACGAGGAAATGTGGTAGCATCATGACCCCATAAAGTCCCAACTATCACACTGTTATGAATAAATTAATTAAGTATTCATGTTGTAAAATTATGGAAAGAAACTTTATAATTTATTGTATCCACTTTATTTTGATTGTAGAAATCTCATTTGAGTGGATGAGTTGACGAAAAATATTTTTATTTTAATAATTAAATTTTCTCCAGTCGTATATCGAACTTTAGCTTGTTTACGGAAACAGCTTTGAGAAAACGTTTACATGCAAAAATGAGATAAATAATACTTAAGGATCCACTACTGTTTTTAAATAATAAGCACTGAGGTGGTGGTCATGTAATAATTTATTTTTCTTGCAAAAACTAAGTCGATGAAGTTGTTTTACGAACTTCATTTTGTTTTACAGCATTCAAATCTTTGGATGATCAAAGTTTATTTAAAACAAATGTTTTGTTTCAACCTTTCGAAAGCCACGTCTCAGATGCTTCATCCTAGACGGCCCGTAGCAAGGTCACGAGATGCCTATCAAAAAATTCCGTAGTCCCTATCTTGGATCGCAAAAGCACGTTTACTCGTGAGCTTTTGAAGGGCTACGTTATTAGTCATAGTTAAGAAATGCTGAATAAAATTTGTCTTTCGAATTTTTAGGTCAAAGAAACCTTAATGGAAGAATAGAATTGATAAATACATTTTGACCATTTGGTAATTGCAACATTTTTTTAAACGGTTAACAAACAATGATCCAATTCTACACACTTGATCAACATACAAGTTCCGCTACATTCTATGTGCCCGGCTCAATAAACATTCTGGTCAAAGGTTCAAAGAGCTAATTACTGGACAGCGTCGGTTTACTTGTCATTTGGACTATGTCGGATATACTAAATCGCGATTGCGATTATTTTAAAATATGATTCTTACCAAGTAGTAACTCAAGTGTTAATGATTTTAATAAGTTTCATATATCTTTCACTGATTTCGAGAAAGTTTCCAGTTAAATCTATCCCGTTTCTTAAGTTACGGGGTCGACGTTCATTCCCGAATATTTCCTAGAACGTGCATCTTTCCTCACGAACTTTCTACTTATTGCCTTTTACGTGATAATATCATTTGCTTTTAGTTAGGTGTAAGATTACGATAGACACGACTTTGCTGTACACATTACACACGAACCTACTAACGTATATTTCATTGTTGCCTCGCGGGACAGGGATATTGTGTAATTTTTCACCCCTATGTGTAATTACACATAGCTATGCATACCTGTTTTTATATTAAGATTAGGCTATAAGATGAACTCGTTATTTCATACCTTTTTGTTTCTTATAATACGAAACAAAACAAATATCTCAAAACAATCTATTTATCGTATCTTATCTATGGCAGACATTTCGAGAACTCTGGAATATCTATACTTACATTACGATAATAAGAATTAGGAAAAATAATACAATCATTATTTTAGAAACTGAACATGAAATAACTCATACAGTATTAGCCGTGGGTTTTTGATACCAAAATTCCCGTTTAAAACATTTTGTTATATCTGTTTTGTCAAAGATAATGACGGGGATAAGTTTTATATAGAGATTGTGGTCTCAGAAATCCACGGTAAGTTATGCAAATATAATTAGCAAAAAAGTATTACACAAAAAAGGTCAATGCTTACCCACTTTACTCCGACATATCGCTGCTACTTTTAAAAACCAAATCACGACTTAGAAAATGTCGGTTATAAGTTATAACCTGTCACTATTTTTAAAACGTCCATACCTGCAACAAAAGCAAAAGGTAAATATAGTAATTAAGAAGTGCAAACAGTCTAGACAACGTGTTATCTAATGTAATAAAGCAGCATACACATAAGGGTAAAATTTTTATAGCGTTTGTTTTCTTAAATATCAATTCTATTTTTACAAAGCGGAGAAATAACAGATGAGTTATTTTGGCATTACATATTCGAGTGTTAAACATTAATTATGTATTAATTTTGAATAGTTCAGATTTATTTAATAGACAAAATATTGATGGAAGTTTACTTCTAACATGGCTAGTAATAAGTATTTTTTTCTATTGGGTAATACTGTCTGTAAGTATATCAGTTGTCACAGTATTTCTCATCGGCCTGTAGTTTATGCTGTCAGTGTAAACTTAGCCTAACAAAACCGTTATAGCATGAACTCATATCGTTAATCCGAAATCGATCTGTCGGTTATTTAATCGCGCGTGGACGGCTAAATGATTATGTGCGTGAAGCACGCACTATTCTCTCTTATGAAAACAAATAAATATTTGGTTTATATTTACTTTGTAATATATGGGGTGTAAAAATAACGAATACGGGGCAAAGGAATACTTTCGTTAAAGCGCATTGGAAGGATTGCAAGTTTTAGTATTTAAGTCTAGGAAAGAAATTTAATATTCATCGTCTCCTTATTGACCAGAGTTGGCTTATTCATTTGTAACACAACATTAAAAAAAACTTTTAGTAAAGCACAATGTAAAGCGCCTTCATAAAAACAAAAGCTAATCTAAGGGCAATCAACAATCAAACTGAAAATAGCACTAATTCGTAGGCGCCGAAGCAAGGCGGCATACTTATTACAAGCATTACGTCAATGAGCATTGCATGTTTGAAGTATAATAATGAATAATGACTGGTGAGAATAGCCCGACTCAATAACGTGTTGTATAACACCAGCTTTATGTTATTCAAATTTTATTCGGCTAGTCGCTGCCTATGGGTTTGCTTGTCGGAATAGAAAGTGCCGATACCTTGAATACTGATAAAAATTACGTTGAAACTCAACATTCTTAATGTATTACGTTATTTCTAGTTTATTGATAAATATTTTACTTCAGATAGGTTTATATTCCGTTTCATACGCTACGAAACATTTTCCTTCTTAAGTTCGGCAACGTTATTTTTTCTATTTATCAATTTTATAAAACAGAAAATCCAAACAAAGCTACACATTTTTTTTATAGTTTGAATAATGCTTTTGCTTAAATAAAAAATCTTAAACGACTACCGATTTCAATAGATTACAAAAAAAAACGACATAAACTATAGCATCTAACATATAAGAGCTTGTTTGATATTGAGCAATACGCGCCCACTTTAAAACAATCAAAAAGTATACCAAAACCCGAAATATTAAGGTCTACTTATGTGTACCAATGTAAGGCATTTCAAGCAATCATCCACTAATTATAATTACGTAAGCAATTAAAATAAGTCTTCATTAGAACTGACAATTTAATTGTGTATGAATTGTTGAGAAGTTTTCAGTCAATCAGCATTAATTAATAACTTTTATTTGATTACGAGGAATATGTTATGTAACAAATTATTGTAACCATGGAAACTTACGATTGCTTTTTAAGATTTCACGATTTGAACACTTTTTATGTCATCTCGAGTGATTTTTCGTATTGTATTTGGTTGGTACAGCTTAATTCCGGTACATATTTTTGTACCAAATATATAACTTGGTCCAACATAAAAAGGCAAAAAAAAACATAAGAATCGTTTTGCTTTTGTTTTTTTTTAAGATGAGTTTCAAAATGACATAAAGCCAGTTTTACACGACATTTGTGAAAATCAAAAGCAAACATCGATACGATAATTATGTATAAGTTTGGCAAAATATCCGGTCGTGTAGAAACTTCTCACGCTTCGTCTGAGACGTATCATCACGAGGCAATAAACAAATTAACACGGACGTATAGCTTTTAATCAAGAGATTACGAGTGGACCGATTGCTATTTGAATATGCTAAATAGTTATAAATATTGCGTAACTTAGCGCCGGTTACGTTGACTCAGCCATTTGGAGACGGGCCTTAGGCGAAGAGATTTTGATGTATCGTGACACAAACAGTCACGTAATACATACATTTACTTTAATTTGAAATTATTCCTATGAAAATAACGAAACCGGATTTCAAATTAATTAGAAGACGAAAGAAATTTGTACATTAGAAGAATTTTAGAACAACCTTTATCCATACATAAATATTTAGAACATCCTGTAGAATCAGGAATGTGCCTGTAACATTGTAGCTTCGTTCAGATTGGCTGCGATGATAAATCAATGGTAATGCTCCTTACTATAACTTAAGCCGAACGTGACAATTCATCAAAGTTCGATGTTCCTTAACAGAAGGAATTGATTAATACCTTTCAAGTTGATTCACTCAGGCCACACACGATCATTGGACAATCAATGTTTTTGTCTGACATCGCTAAAATTTAATTAACAGAGTGCGCAAAAGGATTTATTGCTTTGACCTGACGGCCTTTACCTCTTTCACGGAATAAAACCACGAGTAAAATGCCCAAATGTAGAAATGTGTAGAAAGAATAACAATATTGGAACTACGCCTCAAAGTATATTCGTCCTATGTTCTGTGTGTATATTTTTAGGGCAGTTTTGTTTTATTATTATACAAAATTAAACAGTCTTTACTACACACAATGTAATTATAATATATGGCCGTTGCATAAAAACATATTTTAACATAAACCTATCTGTGTAATAATTTGCACAACACAAGAAACATCCTATATCATATTTCATTAACAACTCTACATATTTCCTACACAAAATGCAAATTTACCAATCGAATGTACAAAAACTACCTACGAGGCTCTATATCAGAATACGTAAAACATGAACGGCATTTAAATCAAATCACATGCTGTGTACACAACACGCTTCGGATCTTTATATGATCAGGCGCAAAAGTGTGAGTACACGCGAGCGATATTATATAAACACATGGGAGTTTCAACTTTAATCCAACGTTATAAGACACAAAGTCGATGTGAATAATATAATTGTCATCGGCAAATTGTCTACGCCGCCGATTCATAATTTGTCCAGATAAAACGTTTCCTGTCCGGTCATTACAAACTCGCAGATTGGCGTGGACTGTCTGTGCAATTAACTACCAATAAAAATACAATAATTTATGAATGAATTCGTTTGATGTGCAATTTGCCGAGACTTTACGATTTGCCTAGGCAAATTATAAACTGGCGACGTACACGGTTTGCCGGTGACATCACCACCGATCTGAAAACCATGTTTAAATCGCCCACGGAGTAGCATCGTAAACATTTAACAAGTCTAGTATGAAAAATAGTCGACATGTGACGGGAACACGGATTCTTATCCTATTGTTCTGAGCCCCCATTCTCCCGACGAATGGAACGAGATGAACAGATGTAAATTTGAAGTATAAAAGATCAAGGTCTGTACGATTATTGTTCACGGGTAAATCGCATTAAAACAATGAACGCTGTCGCTTCGAAATTCGCTTACGCATTATAAATTGCACAGCTTGCATGTCATGTATAAAAAAATGAGTTAGTGTCAGCGCTGGTTAAATGAATTACTGAGACTGCACCATGGTGATTGTACGATTATCAGATGCATCAATGTTTTTAAAAATACGGCAACAACATTTACAACGACGTAATAGTCTATTGATAATTATAAAACTATATTTTTTCTTTTTTAATTTTGCGTAAATTGGAATCAATAAAGGATTTTTTTAAGTAGAAAATATTAGCAAATTTTTAATAATTTGCTAACATTACTTTTGCCATTACAACTAAGCTCTATGCTTGTGCTAGGACCTGGTTTACGACAATAGTCGAATGGCGAGATGCGAACCTCGTGATCGAAAATCCATACCCTTAACTATTAGGCTATTTACGCTTCTATTGACATTTTTGTTTATGTATCAGAAAAGTACTTTACATTAATGAATGTAATAATATTAAAAGGTAATATGACCTCTTTACTTCATTTAAGGTAAATTCATGGCATCAAGAAATACTAACAATATAATTCACTTTTCCATCTCTAAAAGGCAATGGTATTCTGATGCAATTATTATGCCCAAAAAAATCAACATTAACGGGGTATAATTAATTAATATGGGTTAATTTTAATTTTTATTCGCGTATTTTACATGATGATAAATAGGGTTGTGAATTTTAATTGTAATTTATTTTTATTTATTCGTAAATAAATAAAGAAAATGTCTGAATAAGTTCTCTGAATGTTTATAGTATTGTATTTCAAGAGCAGCATTTAATAATGTCTTATTGAATCTGAAAAGCGTACATAAAATTAAAATTCAATCAAGATTTTAGTTAAAACATTTATGTCTGCTTGTGACTTTTTTTTTTTAGAAGGAGGCAAACGAGCTGCGGGAACACCGAGGTGATCAACGATATCCATGGACATCTGCAACACCAGAAGAACTGCAGATGCATTGCCGGCCTTTAAGGAAATGGTATGTTCTCTTCTTGAAGGTCCCTAAGTCGTATTGGTTTGGAAATATTGCCGAGAACAGACCGTTCCACAAAGCGGATGTGCGAGGCAAGAAATTGCGCGCGAATCGCACCGTTGTGGAATGCCAGACACTAGGTGGTGAAGGTGGAACCTGGCGGTCTGTCGTGTCGTCCGATGACGGAACTCGGCGGCAGGAATTTTATTATATTTATTTCTTAATCGCATTGATTAATCAACTAGGTTCAATAGAAATGCACCAAAGTCGATGGAATAAGTAAAATTTAATTTCTTTCATAAAAAACAATGTTTTTCATTGACTCCAAAAGAGCGGATCCAATTATCATATCTAAAATAATACTTTAATTTGGAATACCAACATTTTATCTGCAAAATAAATCGTGTTTCTATACAAATTTAATTAGTTACAGGTCGCTAGGGAATATTATTTAACTATTTCTACTTGATACTGTGACGGCCTCCGCTTAAAGATAACAATTTGATATATTAATGGTGGCTATCCTTTTACCGAAGCTAAGGAAAATAAACACAATCTCAGTTACAAGGGTGAGCGTAGATCGCAAAGCGCGAAACGTGTAATCTTACACAAGACTCTAAATCTATCAAGACCAATAAAATACCAGCCCGTGCAGCGTTTAATGACTATTAGTATAGAAATTGTTAAGTAATCATGGTCGCTTTGCTATTGAGATTAATCTAAAATTACAGAGAGACCATAAATAAATAAAACTAGAAAAAAAAAAAGATTTCTATAAATTACTAAACATAATTATTGATAAGTTGTCAACTCTCTTGTCATTTTCATCTGAATTAATCAACTACGTTATATTATTAAACGTACAAGAGTTTCCAATAGAGCAAATGCGCAAGCGCATGCGTTAAACAACTTTTAGTTTAATACAATTAGATTTAAGTCAATTAATTCTATTATTTATGGAGTAAATGTTTATGTGGGCACTTGATCACGGTATTACAATTATGAGAAGAGATTTCTCAGAATGATATTAGTTTAATTATATCAAATATCCGCAGGCGAGGCGTTTAATTGGCAATAGAATGTGCAGCCTTAAAACTCAAGTGTTACGATATATGGGAACCGATAACAGCTCACGCTAAACGGTCGCGTGATATGTCAACGGCTGGAGGTTCACAACTATGAAATCTTTCGCACCATCTCTTTGTTTCATTGGCAATTATCTTGCTTTTTTATTTTAAAGCAGTGACAGTCAAGGTAAAATTGTTACATGAAGAGAGAGGTAAACAATGTTCGTTAATTTTCTTTTTAATTTTTTTAAAAAAATAGCCAAAAACATGGGTTGAACATGACCGCTGTAGTAGATTAATGTAGTAGTAACCCCTTAATATACGTAAGTATAATCAAAAAGGCACCATACATGTTACTTTAAGATATAAGCAACTTTGTACATATTTAGGACAATCATCCTGACACCTACAGGGTCATGAGTCAATTAGCCAGCGGACCACACAGCAGTAGCCGGTTACCAACCCGCGTCTAAGCTTGACTTTCATCTTCGCAGCGAGTGTCGTTCGAGTCACGTTTCGCGACGTAAATATATCATTGCTGAGTCCCGATCGGACTTACACGCGATTCACCGACACATATTATTAATGATTTCGAGGTCTGGAAAGTTATACCGATTGTTCTTTTATTTCCTTTTGTTAAATATTCGAAGCACAATTTAGGTAGGCGTTGTACGTAACATTGTTATCGAATATAATCTGGTTAATTCTATCTAATCTGATCGGACTGGAATGGTTGCAATTTATAATTAATAGATATGGAATGCTCTCGCTTACCGACCAGATAGATCGACCAATTGAAGGACCAATCATCTGATTTCTAGGCAGCCAAGTGAGATGGACTTGACAAGTTAATGGAAACGAATCATCTACTGCAGAACTAAACCTAATGCTGACCACGATTCTTGGTTATGCAGAGCCGACTCTAGAGAGATGAAATACTTTAAACAATTACTACGAAAAATAATATAAGATTTATTTTTCACACAATAGATGTCAACAATTCAAGAGTTATGGATGACTATTTTTTCGATTAAAAATGCTTCTAAATTATATCAGTACGAGTGATTATATATGTGAGTGATATGAGTATTTTCCACCAGGAATCCTAGTCAAAGACAAGAATAGGGAACAAAATTTTCAGTGAAAGTGAGAAGCGACTGCATGCCGAATACTAATACAACGCCGACTTAATGATGGATGACCGACTCGAACTTCTGCTGTAGAAAGCTTCACAGTTATTTATTATTTAAGAGCGACCAAACCATTGTTGCTAGCGCTGAGTGATTTACAATGATCTTCGCATGTCGACCTTTCAGTTCACTCGGTTAATTACAAATAACTTTATAACACTGCTCCGCCATTAAGAGTGAAACCTAAATTATAAGTTAACAGAGTTTCAATTACATTGAAATAATAAGCAGTCAGTGCTTTATGATTTTCACAACGGTCGTGATTCGACAATCTATGAATAAATTCGTGTCATTGGATGATGGACGTCAGTTTCGCGTAGTTGTAATTGTGATGGTTTCTGAGAATGTTATTAATAAATAATTCAGGTCTCGGTGCGTCACTATACAAGGCCATATTTGGGCCATTCGTAACGGCTGAATGGTTAATTATCTAGAGCGCTGATCTTCTTAGAAATGAGCTAATTAGAGGTCTTTGAAAGCTAAATAATTTATCACTAGACTAGACTTTCTCCTGAGTATTCCAGACTTCGCTTTTGACCACATGTCACATTTTTTACGAAACAAGTTTTGTGGAAATTGGACAGATTTCCACGAACACTAACAGTTGCATAGGTCGTGATATAATATGAATCTTAACAATAAATTAAAGCAAATGCATCATTGCATTTCACAGAAGCGTACGGCACTTTCTATCGGACGCGTCGAAAACTATAAACGAAGTTACATCATTGAACTCTTATTAATGTTATCAATGGATGACCAATTAAATCTCGACGGTGTAAATAAAATTAATGCTTCCACTTTCCAGGCTGGTTCTCCAACTGCGTTAACAGACACATTTTATTATCACCATTATAAAATTATCGTACACAAACCCACGCGATAGAACGTTGCGGATTTGATTAGACGATATATTGGCGCCTCCTAATTAAAAAAGTATTGACGAAAATATTTTATTACTAGATATTAGATGAAAATAAATCAATTAATTTTCTCTAGCAATTATTTCTTGCTAATTTAATATCCGCATGGATTTTCAATTAAATTTTAATTGAAAACCATTTATTTTCTGTACTATTAAGAAAGAAAGTGATGTAAACGTAAAAGTGACATGTTCATCGATATCTTTAATTATAAATCTTAAATCAATCAAACATTAACCGGAACTGACTCATCTGATTACAGTTAGAGCTACGATAAATATTATAACTGCGCTAGGGATGTTTAACTCGTAAAAATGAAGCTTTCAAAACTCCACTCACTGCTTGGGCGGTGACTGTCCGTTTCACACAGAATCCTCAAATATTCACTAAGGTTAGTAAATGATCATTAACCGTTCTGTAATACTTATCACTGCCTATCTAGATTAGGTCTCGGTCGGGTTAAAGGCTTTCAAGGGGTACATATAGACGTGACTTAAAATGCGGGTGGTTAAGAAAAGTAGTATGAACGTGACATGGGCCGGGCGGGGCGGTGTCAGACATGGTTCGTGCGACCACCGCAGCTACCGGGTTCGATACCCGGTCCGGGCCGTTTGTCAATGTTGCTTTAATTGTCCGCGCATTTGTTTGCTGGACCCTTTCACTGACAACAGTGTCACGATTTTGTTTATATGACAGATGCAGTCTTAATTTCTTTGCATTAAGAGTGGCATAATAAAATAAAATTTCTGAAACGAACTATAAACAAAGGCATTATCACTCGATATGAGCAAAAGGTGAATGTCCTCTTGCAAACGGATTCACCCCATCTACATATCGTCTAATTTGGATACTATAGTACTTTACAGCACAAGTAAAAGTAAAACAAAAAAAGTAAAAGCAGATGCTTAGAAGCAGTCACTATAAAATAAGTTATGTCATACAAGGCCGACAGGACCAACAACTGCGACAATGACAAGGAACGATATTAAGAAAATTAATGTTCAAAGAACAACGGTGTAAGGCGATTGAGAGATACAAGCAAAAGGAACCGCGGGCGGCCGCTAACGAATACACGAAACTAATCGATAAGAGACCAGTGACGTAACATTACAATACAATTGTGACTCAACGTAGTGATTATTCAGGTTTACCAATGTAAATTTAATGCAGTTATCTAATATCGATTGCCTCCCACGCCGTCTGTCATACATCGACGTCGAATATGTACACAGTGCGTTATGAGAGGCGGTTTGTGTAAAAGGCGTTAATGTACCACTTAGCATCAACTTAGTTGACAATGTATCGATAAGGTGTCACAATAAACATACAATGACTGCACTAAAATTGTTATAATGAATTTGTTTGATAGTTTTCAGTAGCTTTTACCTTAGTCACAATGTTATTTATTGAACTTCATATTTTGCCTTTTGAAACTTAAACTAATAAACTTGTTTTTTTATAAGATCAGAGTGACAAACAAGGGGGGCAAACGAGTAGTGGGAACATCGAGGTGTTCATCGATGCCCATGGACATCTGCAAGATTAGTGGAATCGCAGATGCGTTGCCGGCCTTAAGATGGTGACACACTCGCTTTTAAAAGGAATCACCTCAAACAATTAATATATAGACGTAGTACAAGAGTTACATAAAACCTCTTTGAATTTATCAAACTTTCAACAGCCGAATAAATGTAACGAACATAAATTATTATGAAAAACAATTTATCGACAAGTAACAATAAATCTATTGTTCATAATGGAGATCGAGATGTTATCGCATAGGTCCAAATATGGATCGGAAGAGCGATCAGCTGCGATCTTCCGATGAGAGTGAAAGCAGTGCGTTGATGTAATCATTGATGATGGCAATTATGTAAATAATGATTCGGAATTAATGTTGACAATATTACATTTATAAATAATAGATTGTAATAGTAATCAACACATAGAGGACTGATTGATAATAATATTTAGTACATAGTCACAAGTTCCATCTAGAGCTACAGTTCAACGAAAACAAGTAATAATATCTTATAATTTCCGACCAATTAACAGTCATTAAATCTATACTAACATTATAAAGCGGAGGAGTCTGTTAGTTTGTTTATACGCGCTAATCTCAGGAACTACTGGTTCGATATTTAAAATGTTTTTTTCGTTGGATAGTCCATTTATAGAGTAAGGCTTTTATGACATTACGCTGCGACCAATAGTTTTTTTAATTCCGCGCGGACGGAGTCGCGGGCGACAGCTATTCTCATACAAAAGCATAAGGGCGATAGGGCACCCGAAATCGATGTGCATGTATACCTATTTATGAATGTAGAAGGAGCGAGAGAGGTGTGTCAAGACCGCGCCAAATCGAAGGTCCGTAGGTTCTGCCTACCCCTCTGGTTTACTGGCATGAGTTATATTGCTATTGTTGTTGTAAAATACTATAAGCTTGCCTTTATATTTTTTGCGTAATAGAAATAAAACCAGTATACAAAATTAACGAATTGATAACAAGGAAATTCTCAGTACCTACGTCACTACCGCCAGCTACATTCTGACTCACAGATAGTTTATCAGGAGTTGCGGTGGGCGAACAGGGCGCAATTAATGCCGCCCACTTCACCTCATAAAGTCTCTCAAATTTCGCCCAACTTCAAACATAATTAGGTGTACTCTTAGACAAGGTGTCAGAATTAAAAATACTTGACTCACTACTGGTCAAAGGTGCCAGCAAAACTTTTTCATATTATTCTCCACGAAATTAGATAATTGTGTAGTGTTCAATAAGATCCTATACCTTGGCTTATAATTTAGAACGCTGAGGATTTTATTAAATCTTCATAAAACCATTAATAAATTAACTGAAGTTCGTACGTATGTTTGTATATTTTTTCCTTTACGTTTTTACTCCATTAACTAGCAGATTATATAATACAACACTAAACTCAACTGTGTAACACTTCCGATCAGTACATTGCAAACTTTACGACACATAAAAGTCCAATATCGCTTGACGTAAAGCGCGGCGTTCTTATCTTGCCTATTGATGTTATACAGAACAGCTTATCGTATAAAATACAAGATCGTCACTTACACTTTCTGTCCGTATCGTAAATTAGACTAATGTACATTTATAATAAAGCATAACAGGCAACTTGTACACAGGGTGAAAACTTTCTTATTCATTTTGACTTGTGATTAAATTTACAAACTAAAAAGATAGAGAAAGACCAAAAAAGTATGGAATGACAGTGTAAAAGAGGATATGCGTAGGAAGGGGGTAGGTTCAGATATGACGGCTGATAGAAATGTATGGAGGAATAGTACATATTGTGCCGACACTCCATAGGGATAAGGGCAGGTTGTTGATGATGATGATGTAAATTTAACATGCTATGAATCACAATGTTTTAAAACTTGTATTTATAACTTTCGAAAATAATAAAAAAAAAATATCTTAAAACTATCTATTCAATGCTGTAAATCTACATCAAACTAGAAATTTAATAATTACGAAGATCAAACTACGAATATTACGTAAAATAGTATTAATATAGTTTAATTAGGAAATAGCAATGGTCTATAACGAAGCGATAGTAAGATGGAACACGCCTTGCTATGTTCAATACATAATACTTTCCACTATCTGTTAATTCTGCTGTTGCAGCAGTGCTTAGGCGTAATGTCAATAATTTATTAATATTGCATGCAACTACGGTTCCGTTATTAGCACACGGTACGCACAGTCGGTCTTATTATTTGTAATTATTTTCACTAAATATTGTTAAAAGGTTTATTAAACAATTGTACTTATTTATATTTCATAAGTAAACTAAACTCGATCATTTAGTTGTTATAATCCAATAGAATTTCAATGTTACCAGGATAACATGACACGTCGAAATAATTCAGATAATTACAATTTCAACTTCAAAATTTGCGGAAAGTAAGGATACGTCAAATGAGATGAAGGTCCATGCATACTCTTAAAAATCAAAATCTAGTTCACTCATTATTCTTATATGTTATAAAAACTTAATAATAAAAATAAAAGAATGTTGTAAATTACAAAATAAAGTGTCAAGAAACATAGTTGCAGCAATAAGGGTTCGAGATATACATTTTTAACAAGGAAAGTCGCTATATCAAAGTTTCCTGGGCACTATGTCATGTTAGCTTATCATGTGCAGTGACATCTAGTACACAGTTAGCCATCGCAGCTGTGGCCGCTACTACCCGCGCCGCTTGCCCACGCCCACGCGCGATGATTTCGCATAATCTTCATTGCATAACTTCTTACGCCGCCATATATTAGATTCAAGAGATTACAATTATCAGTAAAGAAATATACTTTGCTTGTTGATATTAAGCTTATTTTATAGCCTTTTAGAGTTAATTGAATTTTGAACATAGATTCTACAAAGTAGAGTTTATTATGTAATTCTTACTCTTTATTCTGTTATTGTCTTTCTCAAACATGAAATGATAGTAAATAAGAGCTGGTTAATGTGCTAACAGCTCGATGTCAAATGAACAAACTGATAGGATGGTCTAATATTAGAGGGTGCGGCATCACAACAGTTGCCGTTATCATAAATCGCAGCACATCAAAGTACGTGTCCGACCGCTGCCGGCCGCGACTGTGACGTCATGTGCGGCGAACGTCGCCAATAAACTGCCGTCGACCGAGGAAATGTTTACTGCCTCTAGTTGTAACTTTATTTAACGACAAACCCTGTTTCCGATGAGCAAAATGACCCTTATTGTTTAGTATTAGAAAAAGGAAAATTTCCAAAATCGCTTGACAAAATTAACCAAAATGAAATATTCGAATGCAACATGGCTTTCAAAATGTTCTTAGATTATTGTTAACACTACCAACTTGCATATTAGAATGGACATTTATTGCTACGACATATTATTGCAACAGATAAGAACTATGTAAACTTATCTTAAGAGGTAAATTTCAAATGAAGGAAAACGGGCCAGATCTTAGCTGTAATGCAAACGAGATACTTCAGCTTGTAAGAGCAGACTACAGACAATAATAACAATGCGATAATCTGCAAGTAATATAAAGCTTACCTGTACCTAATGTTTCATTCAGCCTTATTATCAAACTGGCAATTTATCTCGCTATACAAGAAGCATATTGCACTTAGCCGCTGCCCACCTGACAACCTTTTAAGCGTAACGATTAAGAATCTGCCGTCGGACATTAAACAAACAGATACAGCCGGTCCGGTGCAATGCAGATGGCTAATCGCGATAATCCGGGCTCATCTAGATGCAGACCTAAATGTCGTAACGGTCGCGAAAGTAAAATGGCAGCGGGCCATTTCACTTGTCATTCGGTAAATGAGTTTGGTGCATCATTTAGAAAGTCGATCCCGGTAAATTGAATTAATGGCATCTCGGGCGGCGGGACCGCTGGTGCGTGGAGAAATCGAACCTTACTTTAATCTGGGTTATCACTATTCGATTGCGGCGCGGGAATTGTCACTAGTATGTCTCTGACACGCGTAAATGGTACACGACGAGAAAAGGCAATACAATTTCCGTTATTACATTTGTAATATTTTCATTACAAATTTTAAAATGCAGATATTAGGTATTAGATCTAACCACACGTTTATTATTTTTAGCTGTCCTCTTTACTGTTTGCATAATTAAAGATAACAAGAAAAAGACTTTATTTTCTATTATTTCCTAGTGACTCCTTACGGCAAATGGAAGAAGAATGATATTTTTCATGTATATATAATAGTTTATAAAAATGTATTCAGAACAAAAATATGAAGATACAGTTGCCATTGAAATAAAACGTAATAAATATTTATATCCAATCCGATAACTCAATTATTCATACTCAGGTGTTATAATGCGGTATAGTTCGCATTTCAGTTTCTACGGCTATCTGTCATCTTTGCAGGAAGTCTTAAAAAGCGGACGGCCAGGAATTCGAACGCGGACTGGCCAATACCATACTTTCCCTTTAAACGGTGACCAGCACTCTATGACCTCTGAACGAGTACTTCAATTCAACTGTAGCTATATTTTTCTGTCGACACCTTGGTTCCGGGAGCTCTCTTATAACTGGTAGGTCGGTTTCTAATTACCGTCACCATATACAGTCGGAATATTCCCGGAAACCATATCGACGTTGGCGATTGACTTGTAGGATATTTTTTTTGTATATTCTGTTAACCTACAGAAGATCATATTATCCTTAAATGTCTTTAAACACTAGCACGCGAAACAATTTTTGGTTCCTAATCATTAACAGTGTCCTGTACCTACTTACATAATAATGTTACCCCCAACTTGATACGTTACTTGCAAATGAAAAAGACCAAGATATAAATTTGATCATTTTAGTTACAAAAGAAAATAACATATTAATTTCGCTATCATAAAAAGCATACTAGAGAAAATAGACTGTTTAGTATTTTTAACCATTACACAATATAAATACACCTGCCAAAGAGAAAGTTTCAATTAACAGTAATATTGACATTTATTGGTGTAGAGATTTATTTATTACACTACTAAGCAATAAACGATGACCTTTTCACAGTTAAAATATCGTCCGCTCTATACTAATGTTCGCAATAAGCTAACGAGTCATTGGGTTGTGTAACAAAAAGTGTAAACATAGAGTATTTAGTCGAGAACCGGAAATTGATTTAGTTTACAGCACATCGACCGTTAAGATTAGAACCTATTTTTTTAATAACAGAAGGGGGCAAACGAGCAGCGGGAACACCGAGCTGTTCAACGACGCTCATGGATATCAGCAATACCAGAGGAACAGCAGATGCGTTGCCGGCCTTTGAGATGGTGATACGCTCGCTTCTAAACTAAAAGATACTAAAAAAACTAAACCGCAACCAATAACGGAATTTCCAATTATTTCCTTCTTTATTTTGTCCGCCTACTTATAGATATATATCTAGTAACTGTGTCATCTTACAAATATTATAAATGCAAAACATTCGGATGGATGGATGGATGTTTGTTTGAAGGTATCTCCAGAACTGTAGAACGGATTTTGATGAAATTTGGCACACATGTAGAGTGACTTAGTCGGGAAGAACACATAGGCTACTTATTATTTAATTCCGCGAGGATGGAGTCGCGGGCGACAGCTAGTATTTAATAAAAGTTCAAAGGCCACCGAATTTCATTTAAAAAATTGTTACGCAAAATATATTTTTTGTCATTAAGTTAGCAGCAATAGGTTGTCAGACATTGTTCTATGTTGAACTGTTTTATAGAACCCTTCACAGTCCAATGCAACAAAGTCGTCGGTGATTCACATCAGACGAGGGCGGAAGCGATGAAAGTAAAGTGCCGGCCCTCGTTTCATTATCACAAGAAAATTTCCCGAACGACAACATGACTCGATAAATTCTGTTACTTGACGAGGGTTCGATTATTAAATCGATTGATACAGTAATAATTGTCGTTCCACCTTTAAACGAAATCGATTCTAAAAGAGTAACGACTCCGATAGTGACACAGGACGTCAATGAAAGTATTCGATTACCGATATCCGTTACCAATTTCAAAAATCACAACCTTTAGGTAATCGAACGCAGGGATCTAGAATTTATTATTGGATGCAGAAAGCTGTTGAATCCATACTGTGGGACATTAGAACGCCTATGTGCGGTGTAGTAGTAGCCTACAATAATTGTGATTTATTTTGCAAAATAACACAAGAGATACAATCCAAATAAGGGGCGTAAGCGTTGCTTTATTGAATAAAATGTTACGACAAATGCGTGTATTGCCCATAGTAGTAATTGCTCTAGTCGATTTCAAAATAAACTCGATTGAGACATCGATTAAACGGACAGATAACTATTCCCTCGATTAAAATATCAATGGCTGAGCTTTCTCCCTGATTGTATGCAAACTACTCAGTAACGTTTAAATAAACAATGTATGAATTTCTCCGAGGTAATACGGCGCGCGAATCACTTCCAAATATGTGTTTTGCGTTGGCGTTAAATGCCGACATTTCGCTCGCACGATGTTAGTTTCGCTTAAATTAGTGTAAATTCATGTAAACTTCGACATTCGGGCAAAGAAAGTTTGACTGCAATTGAACCGCATAAACATTGTGGTTTAAAATACAAAATTACAATAAGTAGGTTTATAACGAGCTATTTGCATGTTGAATAGATACAATTACAAAGAACTTTTTACATATTATACTGTGATATAATCAATAATCATTAAAAGGTCGCAAATGACGTAAAGAATTTATTTTGTGCCAGTATTAAAATGAGACTAACACTTAATATAGATGATTTTAGTACGCTGCCCGTTAAATAACATTAAAACGGTTCCAAGCCACTAATCAGTTTCCTTGATACAAAACAAGTTACAAGTCGAACGGTACTGTCACAGCGGCGACCCGATCAAGTCAATAAGAACATTTTGTCAAAGGCCATTAACATGCTCGCAGAATGTTGCTTTTTATCATAGCTATATTATTCATACGACTTCGCATCGCGCCAAAGAAACGTCCCGCTATTTATTTCGACGCCATGAATAAAACATATTGCCAAAACTGTTCTGTGACTCGATACCATTTTTGGTGAACAGTTCGCTTGTTTCTCATTGAACTGCCTGCACGTTTATCCTTATTTATAAACAAAAAGTTTTGCTATGCGTCCGTTATAACTGCATATTGTCGACAAGAGATTTTACTGGTTACACATACACACATATACGATACTATCTTGAAATCATTATCGATATTAAACAGCTAAGTAACTATCTTAACTTACTAATATTATAAATGCGAATGTTTGGATGGATAGATGTTTTTAGAAAGTATCTCCATTGCTGTATGGAGATTATACCCTGAAAGAACACATAGACTGCTAAGTTATATATTTAATTCCGCGCGCACGGAGTCGCAGGCAATAACTAGCTCTTCCTAAATCGCATATAACATTTTACATTTGTTACTAATTTTGGGTTAAAATAAAAGATTAATTAGAAATCTTTAAATATAATATTTTAGGTTATAAAATTACCCGCTCAATCTAATGTGACAAATGTAATGAGAGAGAGTTATAATAATCATAGACATTGTGTTTTTTTTTTTTTTTAATCCGTAACATTCACCCCCTTGCTGACGAAGTCTGAATATAAAGCTAATGTGAGGTGAAGTATAAAATTAAAGTTAATTTGATCTTGACAAGTATTTAAAGATTTGACATTACAAATAACAATTAAGTGACATGAATGATTGACAACTGTTGAGATAATAAATTGAACAAAATAAAATAATGAGTTAATTACAATAGCTAAATTAATGTTAGATTAAGTAATAATTCAAACAAAAAATAATTTTACAGTGATGTGAATTTACAAGTTTAAGTGACTGTGTTGTGCTATATAAAGTTGCAGTAATTCTATTAAGTAATTCTCTGTTTGTAAATTGAAATTAAAGTTAAATTACAATAAATTGTAGTATTATTTCTATTACAATCTTAGATCTATCTTAGGTATAAGTCTAGGGTAAAGAATATTATATCTAGGAGCTAAATTACATAGTTTAATTCTAAGTAAAATTTTAAATTACATTAACATTTTGTTTGAAATTAAAGAAAATATATATAAGCAGAATTACTGAGATGGTAATAAGACAAGTTTATGTATAGGGCGCTTGTACTGTCCCTTGGCAGTTTTAACTAAGACTGACCGGGTTAGGTGGTCATCTTTTGAAATATAAATCTCGATAATTCTCCCTATGGGCCAACACATTGGCGGAGTATTTTCATCTTTGATAAGAACTATATTTCCTACTTGTAAATTAGGAGAATCTGTAAACCACTTTTGCCTAGTTTGAAGTTCAGACAAATATGTTTTGTAAAATTCCTTCCAGAATTGCTGTTTAATTGATGTAATCCTTTGCCAAATATTAAATCTATTGGCTGAACTTTGAGCTAGACTGGGCTCTGGTACATCTAACATTGTTGTGCCAATAAGAAAATGACTTGGGCTTATATAATTAATTGAATCTATGTTATCAGTAGTTGCAAATAATGGTCTTGAATTTAATATTGCTTCAATTTGACAAAGTATGGTAGACAATTGTTCATAGGTCATTCTACAGTTACCTAATTTTCTTTTAAGTAAATATTTAGTTTGTTTAATGCATGACTCATAGATTCCTCCCATATGACTAGCGAGAGGTGTGGTGAAAGTCCACTTTATATTTAGATTGTTAGTATAGTCCATAATCTGACTGTAAGATGTCTCATTTTTGAACATATTATACAGGTCATGTAGTTCATGAGCTGCACCTTTGAAATATAAAGCATTGTCTGATAAAATGCTGCTGCAGATACCTCTACGAGCAATAAATCTTTTTAGGCATGAAATAAATGATGGTGTTGTAAGATCAGTTGATAATTCAATATGAATGCATCTAGTTGATAGACAGACTAGTATTAAGATATAGCTTTTTATAAATTTAGCATTGCGTAAGTTTGAACTTTTAATGTATATTGGACCACCATAGTCTACTGCTATGTGTAGGAAAGGTCGTTCTAAATTAACTCTATGAGATGGTAGGTTAGCCATCTTTTGCCTACAGGTCTGACCGCGATATCTGGTACATACTGTGCACTTGTAGACAATTTTCTTAACTTCAACTCTAGCATGGATAGGCCAGTATGTAAGTCTTAGGTTTGAGAGTGTGTTCTGAATGCCTGAGTGAAAGAGTTGTATGTGGTATTTTTGTATGACGAGAGATGTGACATGGCACTTGGGTAATATTATAGGATACTTCTGATTGTATTGGATGTTTGCATGTTTAATTCTACCGCCTACTCTTAATAGGGAGTCTTCACTGTCAATAAATGGGGATAGTCTTTTGAGTGGACTGTTTGAATAGGTATAATTAGTTTTACCTGACTTCAATTCTAATATTTCTCTTTTAAAGTGAGATGCTTGTACAACTTTTATTATAAAGTTATGGCTAACTTTTAATTCTTCAGGTGTGAGAGGACCTGTGATTTTATGTTTGTGTTTGAGATTATGACAACATCTGTGGCACTGAGCAATTGTGTTTAATAATCTTTGAAAACTTGAGAATCTTTCAAATATGGTCATAAAGTATTCTAAGTCATCATCATTATAGTATTCTGAGACAGTTTGATTTGTATGAGGACTTACTACTTTAATAAGATAGTTTTCTACATCTGTAACTGTTTGAGCAATGCTGTAGGGCCAGTCACTAGGTGGTGAGAGCAAGTATGTAGGTCCGTGCCACCATAGTGATAAACTATTTAAATCTTTAGCATGTACGCCATGAGTAAGTAAGTCTGCAGCATTGTCATGAGTTCTAGTATGATTCCACGAATTAGAATCTGAATTTTGTAATATTTGTGAGATTCTGTTTGATACATAAACTTCCCATTTCTTGTAGGGTGAGTTTATCCAATTTAAAACTATACTTGAATCTGTAAAATAGTATACAGTATGTATTTTAATAGCTACTTCTAACGCAAGTTTCACCTTTTTCATTAATTTTGAGAGTAGCGTAGCGCTAGAAAGTTCTAATTTTGGTAAGCTGACTGTGCGTACAGGGGCAACTTTACTTTTGCTAATAACTAAATTAGAAGTTGGTTTATGATTAGGATAATGTGCTACAAGGTAGATACATGCGCCATAAGCAACTAGTGAGGCATCACAATATCCTACTAAGTAAATTTCATTTGGTATATCTGAGAAACAATATCTAGGAATAGTAATATCTTTTAATATTTGAATATTTTCATAGAAGGACAGCCATTGTTGGAGTAAATGTTTAGGTAATGGTGTATCCCATTGTATGATACTGGATTCTTTCCATAGCTGTTGCATGAAAAGTTTTGCAGTGATTGTAACAGGTGAAAGGTAACCGAGTGGGTCATAAATCTTGGCAATAATTGAGAGAACAATTCTTTTAGTAAAATGTAAATTACATTGCTGAGAGGGAATGTTAACTTTAAATGTATCTGTTGCAGGTTCATACTTGAGACCTAATGTACTAGTTTCATCACCAATAATAAGACTGGTTGGTGAATACTGACTTTTGTTACTTTCAACATCTTGTAATATCTGAGGATTGTTAGATGACCATTTATGTAACTGAAAACCACCTCTTTTAAATAGAGAAATTAGTTGATTGCAAAGTTCTCTAGCTTCAGAGAGTGAGTTTGTTCCACAATGGACATCATCCATAAATGTTTGATATAAAATGCATTTTGCTGCTAATGGATAGATATGACCATCCTGATGGGCAAGTTCTAATAATGTCCTAAATGCTAGATAAGGAGCACTTCTAGTCCCATATGTGACTGTATTCAGTCTAATAACTTTAAGATCATCGTTAGGAGATGCTCTCCATAGTATACATTGCAGGTTGCAATGTGAAGGATCTATGTTTATATTTCTGAACATTTTAATTATATCACATGACAGTACATATTTATAGGTTCTATACCTTAATATAATGTCTATTAGATCTGTGTAAATGTTAGGACCCTCATGTAAGACTTCATTTAGAGACACTGATGTAGATGACTGACTACTTCCATTAAAAACTACACGTAATTTAGTTGAAACACTACTTGGTTTTAAAACTGCATGATGAGGAAGAAAGAATCTTTTAATTTCCTCTTGTGTGTTTGATGGAGATGAAGAAGTAGGTATGTAAGATGCATGTCCTAAGTTTATGTATTCATCAATGAATTCAGAATATTGTTTATGAAGTTCTGGATTGTTAGTGAATCTTTTCTCTAATGACATAAAGCACTTTTGAGCGATGCTGTAGGAATCACCTAGCTGATCTAGCTTGTCTTGTATAATTGGAAGTTTTACTGTAAAGCGACCTGTTGGGTCTCTAGTAGTTGTGCTTTTGTAAAGTTCTTCGCAAAATATATGTTCTGGTGTAAGTATTGGGGAAGATTTTAGTTCCTCTTGCTCCCAAAACCGTTTTAATAATTCATCACAAGATTGTTCACAAGTTATATGAGCTGATATAACTGAGTTTTTGTTAAAGTGGAAATCTGTATGAGTTAATGTGTGGAAATTATTCGATGTGTGGACTGTATTATGATATAAAGATTGCATTGTTAATTCAATTTCTCCTGTCACTACCCATCCAAAGACTGTATTAATGAGTGTGAGACGATTTTTACCTAATTGTATACTGCCCTGTAGAAGAAGCGAGTAGAATAAATGTCCACCAATGAGCAGGTCAATGGCCTTTGGGACATTAAATGTGGGATCTGCTAATTCATATTCTTTAGGTAACTTGAAGTTAGCGAGTGGTATATAATTCTGTGGTAGCTTTGTTGAAATTTGTTCAGTAACTACACAGGTTAATGCTGTGGCATAATTGCTGTTACGAGATGCAATATTAACTATTGTAGATTGAGATGAGTGTGTGGGATCGCTACCTACACCATGTATAATGTAACCTTTCTTGTTAGAAAGTGGTAAGCTGAGCTTGTTAGCTAGCTGTTTTGTTATTAGACATACTTGGCTTCCGCTATCCAGTAAGGCAAGACATGTAGTCCATTCACCATTATCTTGCTGAACTTTAATAACAGCTGTAGATAGGTAAACTTGAACTTGGTCTGAGTGTAAATGCATAACTGAAGCTTGTTTGTTGTCACTTAAAATATTGGTACTTACCTTTGATTGGGACTCAGGTACCTTTTCTTTAGTTAATTTGTTTTGTGTATTGTCTACAATCGCAGCAGTATTACCAGACCTTGTAGACAAAGAGTAATTGTCAATATGAATAGCTGTATGATGCTTTTTAGAACAGATAGAGCAGCTGTTCTTTGAACATGTATGTTGAAATCTGTAAGGTTTTAAACAGTTAAAGCAAAAGTTATTAGATTTTACATAATCATTGCGTTTGACTGCACTCATTTCAAGGAATGATGGACACTTGTATAGTTCATGAGACATGTTACATAGACTGCAGCTAGAAGTAACCATTCCTACATGGGTGGATACTCGAGTCAGTTTAAGCTTATTATGTATCTGTACATTAGGTTTCATGACATTTTGATTCTGATCATACATAAGTTCAAATGCTCTTGCACGATGATTTAGAAAGTCTAATAACTGTGAGAGCTTTGGTAGTTCTTCACATTTATAATCGAGTTCCCAGGCAGATCTGAGACTCTGATCTAACTTTTGAATAATAATATAAATAAGTATTAAATCCCAGGTATCTACTGGTACATTTAAAGCTTTGAGTGAATCTAGGCTTTGTTGTAATCTTGTAAGGAAGTTTTTAAGATTAATCTTACTAATGGATGTAACTGATAATATGTTTTTTAAATGAAAGTTAACAGTAATTAGTTTGTTGTCGTACCTTTTAGTAAGTATACTTAGCGCATGTTGATAATTTTCTTCAGTAACTGTGAGGGAGTCGATGAGACCGGCAGCTTCCCCGCGTAGTAACGACTTCAGGTATTGAAACTTCTGGAGGTGTGTCAGTTGCTCATGCGAGTCGATAACTCCATCGAATAGGGATTTAAAGCTGGACCATTCTGTTAGGTTTCCATCGAAGCTTGGAATCTGTAAATTCGGGATTTTAGTAACAGATGGCTTTAAGTTGGGTTGAAGCACAGATTGACACGAAGATGCAGAGCGGTTGAGTTCGTGTTCTTTCAGGATTTCTGCGATCTTAGCTGCATACGAGAAATACTTTTCTTCAGTGGAAGCTCGCTCTTGTTCGTGGGATATTGTTGCTTGATC
>NW_013529869.1:3849270-3950665 GCF_000836235.2 Papilio xuthus
TTTTTTTCGAATTTATGCCTCGAAGAGTTGCTTTTTATTTAACTTACTAATATTATAAATACAAATGTTTAGATGGATGGGTGGGCTGGGCTACACTAAGTTTTTTTATAATATATATCCACGCGGACGGAGTCGCGGGAGACAGCTATACGATTATAAATTTAAAAACAAATATGAGAGAACAAATGTAAATGCAACAGAAATTATCGTTGGTTTCAGAGACCAAAATATCTGTATAAAACCTATCGCGTCATTCTTGCCATTATCTTTGATAAAATTGAGATAACAATATGTTTTAAAGGGTCATTTTAGTCTCAGAAACCTACGGTTATTAGTGTCGATAATTTAAGTGTTTATATTCCTTTAGCAATAAAGTGTAAACGTGCAGACTGAAAGTGTGAGATTACACACATTTAACGTCATAAATCCTGATAGCGTGTCATTAAGAAATTCACTTGAATACGCGGTACGTGTTAATATAAAATTAATGCCACACTTGATGTACCACATGTAATAATAATAATGAACTTGAAGGCCATTATTTAAATTGTAACACAAAAAGATATGGTTATCATTATCTTATTAATGTTACTAATATTATGAATACGAACTTTTGGACGTATAGATGTATGTTTGTTAGAAGACATCACCAGAACAATTTCATTGACCTCACTGAAATATAAGAAGAACAAATGGGCTAGTAATTAAGTTTATTTTTTTTTCATTCCTCGCGGATGGAGTCGCGTGCGACAGCTAGTCATAAGAATACTAATGCGCAGGATAGAATCTAACCTTAATTAAAATTAGGTTATATTTATACTTAATCCGGCAAGAGTTGGTTGCGTCAAAACCTTAAGTTAAATTTATACGTCACATACTTCTAACATACGTCAAGAAGACCTATGATAATCTCATTTAAAAAGTCAATAACAATAATGCTATTGTGTGATTGATCTTTAAAATATGCATGTATTTCCTGTTTGTTGATTTAATGAAGCATAATTACCAAGATAATATAATATAATTTTCTTATCCTAATCCCACTCCACGTGGGCCAACGGCAACAGGCTTTTGTCTTCGAAATCGGACTTTATCATTACAATCATCTTACCGTTGATTTCTGTGCTCAAAATCCATACATATTATCATCCCTCTCATTATATTTGACAAAACAGAGATAAATGGAATTTTGGTCTCAGAAACTCATGGTTATTCATCCAACATAATCAATGGGTATCTTCTTTGGCTTAAGTTTTACTTATCCCTTCCTATTCTCCTCTTCTCATAACCATGGTACTTACTATGAGAGATAAAAAACATTTGGAACAAAAAAAAATCTTAAAAAGACATCATAAAAAGAAGAGAGATCGTGACGGAAAATAACAGCGGCAGTCACGATCCTTTATTAAAAATACCACGGATATTCCTGAACGACATTAAACAACCTTTTAGTTATGTGACCTTATAAATTGCTTAACCACCTGTATCACGAGCTTTGTCTATTAACACGATATTAAATTTTAGTTTAATTTAATATTTACCTTGAATGAACATTGCTTGTAATCGATGATTTTATCTTGATTTGTTGGCATAATAAGAGATAAAACAAATGAATGTTATATTATAATACTTCGATTAAAAAAATATATATATTACATTTGAGTGATAAAGATTTTTTTGCATATTTATATAATTACTATGTTATATAACATTGTACCTATATTATGTTTATTATTATGAATGTTATCGGTACTATATCTTTTCACGAAGAACGATAAGAATACACAGGCACGATACATTTTTACATTACATACAGTCGATCATTATCGTAATTTTTTATTATAATAAATTTTATACTCCGATTTTATTTATTATCTACAAGCTCAAGTTACAGACTTGCGCCATTTTAAGATCGTACATAAATGTTGCGGTTAATCTGTTTACAATTATTTACGCATTTATGTCATAGGCGATAGCCATCAGGGCACATAGTCTAAGAGACGGTCGTCATAGGAGATGCATCTTGACGTATCCTTGCGGATCGGGCGTTCTTGTCGCAGGTGGCCTTGCACCCGCTCAGTCGGGAGTAACGCGATCTGACAACCGATTGCAAACAAAATGCACGACACTAGCAAAACAAGGGTAAAATTCTACGTAGTTCTTTGACCTTTCGATGTATGCTAATGAGATATGCTATCCAATTTGTAATTAGTGTTAATTAAAAATAACAACAGTTAATGTCAACTTTAACTTGGAGCGCCATCACATTTAAACAAGTGTTACAAAGCAATATAATGATAGTAAAACAATCATATGATATAAAAAAAAATTGTTACGATATGTATGTGTTTTTTTTTCAGAGGAAATGCTTTGGGCATACTCCGTGACTCCAGGAAGGCACGGTAGTTATGTGAGGTTCTCTCCCCGAATGGGAGCATACCCACTAAAACCCTCTGTTCCCTCATAGCCATGTGGGACGTTATGGGATCGACGACATGTATATGTAAGACAACAAAAGTTAAAGGCAAACATTGCACAGTACCTTACAATTCTTTGTAAATAAACTAAAAAATGCAATCGCAAGCAGCAATCGAAGAGAAACTATAAAAAAGCTGCGTAAATTTTGCCGATAGAAAGCGTATTGACGAAAGTCGAGCCGCGAGTCGCGACAATATCGCATGTGTCCACTACATTTTCTCTCCAAAGCAACACGTTATGCAATGCATAAAATGTATGTCTAACGTGCATTGACATCGCATTACGGCGCATACGTTACATACATTCACATTGAATCAATCATAAAGTTCGATTGTGCGAGCTTTCACCGCCCTTATGAGGCGCAGTGACATCATGTCACTCCCTTATAGGGTCGACGATTTGCCGCAAGTTTCCGCCTTCGAGATTTATTACGCGTTTCACTCGGCCTATTCGTTGATTTTTACTGTGAAATTATTGCAATAGGCAATATTCAGTAGGGAAAAGCTGTTTTAGTTAGTAAAATGCGGTCATACGGCTACTAGGAGCATGTTGGTTACTGTATGTCTTTATAATCAAGTAACACGTATGAAAGTCAATGTGCTATTCAATTCTATCACTGTAATGTGTTTAGATTCTAAATCTTTTCTATTTTATATATAAACATTTATTAAAACAAAATGTGATGAAAAAAGTGTTTACCTTGCTATCATATCGATATAAAAACATTAATAGCACATTAAAATAATCGTGCCAATGGTACATGATTAAGAAGATATCTTCAGTGTTTAGTGCGTTGTACTTAAATATTATGTCCCTGACATTATATCGTTCATTTGTTTTAATAATTGCTAGCGCATTGGAAGAAATTGAATTCAATTCGTGCCGCAAAGTGTTATTTCGTAAACAAAATCAATTGGCGATAAAGCTCGACAAAAGCTATGTAACGCCGCTATTTAACGAACAAAGGCGAATTTACGAAACGAACAGCAACAATGTTACAAAGGTCAGATGTATAGTGAAACCGAACAAAACTATAAATCAGCCGAATTGGGAAACAGTTCCTTAATAACAATTGTGTTAAATTTAAGCTGCAGTATTTAACAGATCCGCCCGGCATCGGTATCGGCCAGATACTGTTTATCTTGTACACAATTACATTAACATCGGGCGTCGGTATCTACCGTGACCTTTACTTGATTGATATTATACTGAGAATTTGTAACTGATAAATATCAAACCGCAGATACGATGTTAACACAACGTTTCAATTTCGATGAAATAAAGTTTTGTTCTTAGATTAATCTTATATTAAATTATCGGTTCACAATGTTAGTTACCGTACTCCTGCAGAACGGCTTTATTTATACGCAGTAATTCTGAGAATCGAGAGTAGACGGAGTCGCGGGCGACAGCATTATCTGATTAATATGACGAGAAATCAATGTGAATAAATTTCAGTACACATAAATCCTATACTTAAGTTAGTTTTAACACATTGTTTATCATAATTTTAGTCATACTGTAACATGATATAGATTTCAAACACACAAATCAATTTCCATATTCCAATTGACCAGATAAAAAAATGACGTAAGTTCGAAAGTTAGTGATATGCATTGTGAACAATTCCTATTGATTATCAATACTTGCATATGAACAATGGATATTATCCATTACTAGTTTTTGTACCTTGTAACTACATACTAAGTTAACTGTCACGATACATGTGATTAAACTTCTCAGAAATATATTTCTTTAGACCAAAAAGGTCAAAGTTCACAAGTCAATTGTTTTTAACACGCCGTAAAGGATACGTTTATCTTTTTTTTTAAATAAACGATTCGATTTCATGATTGCATGTTTTTTTTATCGATAGTACGGAAGCTTGTATTGACTCATCCAACTGTGTTTACATGTATGAACTTACATTTAAGTATCCATTATCTTTTATGTACATACTATTTTCCGATTATTATGTCTAAGGTCTAGAAAAAAATATTTTAAAATATTAATTGTAGTGGATACTATTTTTAAGGGTCTTATTGTTACCTATATTCAAATTTACTTTTAATTTCAATATTTATAATGCAAAAAATTTATACTTGAGCAATAACAATAAAGGTTTTAAAAATAGATAAAAAATCAGTGAGTCTGTTTATGACCATAGTCGATGTGCAAGAAGCACAATAAAGGGTCTTTTTTACTCATTACCCGCCGACAATGGCCGCAATAAACGGTCGCTAAGCACACGTGGCGAGCGCAAAAGCGGTTATTTGCAAGCTTTATTGTACTCTTTTAACTTTGACTACCAATTACCTTTTTCTATAGAATACGATTATTACTCTATCTATTGTAAAATATTTGTACGAAAATGGACAAATTCAATTTTCATTTCTCAATTACAAAGTTATTGAATTTTCAACTTCATGGTTTGTTTCTAAAATATTCCGAGGCATATTATAAAAATAGACCCAGTGGCCTATTTAATTAGAAAGGTGAAATAATTTCACAAATCTCATCGCAGTATACTCTATGAAATAGAGTAAACTGTAAATATTAACAGAGTAGTCAGTAGTCAATAAATTGTTGGAGAGCGGAATACTTACAATTCGTCTTGCCGCGGGCTCGACAAATTGTCGCGGGATCCGCAGCTTGGCGGCTAGGGGATAAATTACGAGATATCGGTGCGGCGGGTGAGTAATGTGCGCGAACACTGCAAGCCCGGGAGCTACGAACTTTGGTCAGCACGCACGGAGGTGCCGACTCTTTACTTTAGATTTATTATGGAAGGATTTGGAAAACAACTATAACGCCGGAAATACTTAATAAAATCCACTCCGTCAAAAAGCAGAGAAACTAAACAAGATATGTTCAATTAATGTTATTTATTTAAGTACATAAATTAAATATCACGTCGCAACTTAAGCGCAAATCAGAGATAACATGTTGTAAACGTAGATTTCTGAAACCCAAGGTTAGTATACACAGTAATGTCTATTATAAAATATGTATAAGAAAATAATTTGCAGTAATTAAACTCACGCATAAACTCTTTATAAGTCCAAAATTACTTGAAAATTATCAATTTCGTCTAAATTACAAGTGTAATATTTATTATCGTTAAAAGCTCTTAAAAAATCAATAACAAGTGATTTTAATGCATCAAGATAAAAGATACCTCATACAATGGGACCGCTTAGACAACAATAGACCTCAAAAATTGTATCACGTAATAAATTACGAAGCAAACGCGAAACTATCCAATCGCTAACATTTTAAACCACATAAGAAACTATTAGGCCATAACAGGTACGTTTTATAAATTTGAATAGAGAAGAAAACCGCTCTATAAATATTAGATTGAAAAAACTCTAAAGAATTAACTAAATATAATCGATAACTAGAGGAATAGAAAGTCATGATAAATTACACAAAAAATTTCTCACGTTTCAAAGCGAATTCCCATTGACGATTTTCTAGAAATGATTACTATAGCTTTAGTCTTTATAGAAATTGATGCAACTAATTTTGTCTCGTGAGTATTTTTGATACATATTTAAATTACGATCTAACATGGATATTGCTTTTTATCTCATTGGTCTAGAAACATATAATTTTTATCCTACTTTTTATGTCGTCGCAACAAAGTGAGAATCAATATCGACGCCTGAATTAATTATCAATTAAGTGGTTTTCATTAAAACCGGTTTGCGGAGCGGTAACATCAAAGGATACGATCGTTAAAATCCCACTTAAATAATTAAACGTTCGATAAAGTTAATATAAAACTTAACAGTAATATATTTTAAAATTTACTTTATCTTTTCAGGTTAACGCATTCACTATAACAAATATTTTGAGGTTAGTTAAGGTTGATAACTTGAGGTGACAAGTGCAAATGTCGAAGTTGTACAGAATTTTAAAAGCTAATTTATTCTTGATGTGAAATCTCAGTTCGTCAGATCATGTTATTCATATCTTACTTCTTGCTATTATAATAAATGCGAATGTTGGGATGGATGGATGTTTGTTAGAAGGTATCTCTAGAACGGCTGGATGGATCTCGCTGAAATTTGACATAGATGTAAAAATGTCTGGAAGAACACACATGCAACTCACTAAGTTTTTTTTTAATATGCGCGGGTGACAGCTAGTAACACATAAAGAAAAACCCGTGACGTCATTCCGTCAGTTTAACTGCGGATATATAAAATTGATAAATCGTCAGAGACACAGATGGCGGTATTAATTGCAGGCTCGCACGCCCGACACTCACGCAGTGGTTAAGGCTCGTAATAAGGGGTGATTTATCGCAACGTAGGTGTTCGGGTTCCGGGTGGTTGAGTGTCGGAGATCTGATAAGTGTATACCACTATTAATGCTCAGCGCGAATGCTTACTGATGTAGATGATATTACTAATAAGTATACTTATCAATAACTGAGTTATTAACTTGTAATAAAGCTACCATAATGACCCAGCGGAATAAGGTTTAATATTATTTATAAATTGAAGAGCATCGGTGGCTGAGGGGTGAAGGAAAACATCGTGATGCAACCTGCACATATTCGAGAAGAAATTCAAAGATGTGTGAAGTCAATCAACGCGCACAGGGCCGGCGTGGTTGTGGCTTAGTCAATCTTAACTTTGGGTAGGATCCAAGCTCCTTAGTGAGGACGTATAGTCAGCTGATGATTATTTATAATCTGCGCTAATGATACCAAAAAAAATGATATCTACTAAATTCACAAGAAAATTCTGACGTTAATAACAATCAGGAAATAAATCAAGCAAAAAATAACAAATATCATCATGTTATATGATATCTTCATCATGTAATGAATAGAAACATCAACATTTGTATAGTAATATGCGATAACCATAAAAATCTTAAAATCACCGTTGAGTCGTGTAATTTAACCGGCATTATTGTAATTCTTTTGTAGCAAACATTCAAATCGTTTTATTGACGTCGATTATATGTCAATCAAAGGTTATTTTATCGATTCCATTGGCGAAATTTGTTACGAAACTAATCGCGGTAGGCGAAATTTCATTTCTCGCTTCACACCAGGTTATAGATGTTAAGTCGATAAAATTTTATTCACAATCTATTTTTATCCAAATTAAAACTTAAAAGTAACTTTTGAAGACGTCTGTGAGTGTTTGTTCCATCACGTGTTCTATCTTTTCTTTAGTTAGTAGTAAACAATAAAGTTAGCAGGCATTCACAATGGACGTTATTTCATAAATTAGTTTAAGACATTTGCTATATTCGCAGACTGTGTGAACGGACCCTTACGCGTAACACGAGCCATTGTAGCGCACCTAGATATCGAATGAACGATTAAAATTGATTGTCTTAGCACACGACCGGACGTAACAAGTTGACAGGGCCGTTTGCATTATGCGACTGAATGGACGTAAATATTTATATTAGAAATTACCTTTTCCCATTTATTTATTGAAAATGTCCAACATTAATCATCAATGATAGGTTTAGTGGCCTAGGGTAGGTTTGCTGAATATCGTTTACTTCTGGTTATGAAACAACTAGGTTAATTGTACCACTCTTTCAATTCACCGAATCTGTAATTATTTCAGCTTTGATATTAAAAATTCTTTAATTTTATCTTAAAGTTACAATTTATTTTAGATTTGAACTACCTATCCATATACAACACACATTTACATGCCGTAAATCCAAAATACCGATTCCAGATATCAACACGACTACAAAACGTCGTGCAACGCCTCCGTAAACTTATCCTATTAATCGAAAGTCGTAAACAATCGATAATCATACATTGACCCGAGATAAGTAGGCGTAGAACAATACCGCATCGATTGTGAGATAAGAAAGCGATTTATCGTCTGACAGAATAGCTTCTAAAGCCCGACATGATGTTTCAAGTAAGAAAAAAAAACCCGAACAAAGGGAGTGAAAGTGCATTAGCGGAATAAACGCCTAGAGTAAAAAGCCACGACAATCATCCTTCCGTAGTGATGGGCAGCACTATCTTTTCGTATTATGACGCGTTTCCATGGTGTGTTATTTAAAGGCCCGAAGTCATCGAATTACGAACGTTGAAGACAGACTGAGAAGGACGGCACTGTTCCGCGATTCGTCATCCTCGTCCGCAGAAGTCAGAACGTGGAAACGTCCCTTTGGTACTTCCAAAGGTACTTCTTGATTTGCTGCTGATAAAATCGCAAAGGCGTCGGAAGTCGGTGCAGGTTTACGATCGTTCTTAAAGATCTATGGATACATCTAAGGGCAAGTCCCTTTATAGGCTATACTTTTATTATGTAGCAATATTCAAGATACAGTATTTATTATATTTAACATAGGAAATTGCATTTTAGCAGCGATGCTAGTTGATAAGTAGATATGACATTAATAAAATTTAATTGAGGGTCGACTACATCACTGCGAAGAATAGAATCATGAATATGTAATATCAACCGTAACAGAGAGTGAAAACGTCAATTATGATACAATTGGTTAGGTGGCCTGCGTGGGAACATCATAGTTGTCTCGATTAATATTAGTTTTTAAATGTTCTTACAACATATACAAGTTGTAGAGAGGTTACGTCTAAATTAATAGCATACGATCACAACCACTTTAACCATTGGTGTAGATTTTAATCGTCCTGTCCTATTGTTTTTAGATAACGACATATTTTTGACCCCACTTGATTAACAACTTTCACAGTAACGTACTATGCTGCGTAGCTTTTAATACAATCTTCTTATTGAAAACATTTCTAGACATATTTCTTTCTAATTTCCACAATGCTGATTGGTTTGCACCTTAAAATGAAAATACAAATATTATTCAAAAACAACAAATAAACTTTCATGACTAACAGCAATCAAGCTTTATTTGTAAAATTGATTTACAAGCGGCAATTCAAAACCGGTAGCGACTTGTATTCGATTGGCACATTATCATCAAAACGTTCAGCACGGTAGCTTGGAACACGCTAGCGTTCTGTTACACAGCAGTTGTACTGTAAAATGGTTTAAGCATAAACGTCTAAAGGCAGACATACCGGTAAATGTACGAACTGTAATAAGAGATCGGCAATCAGATCGCGGAAGAGACGAGTTACATGAACGTCTCGTGCGCGTGGGCGTCCGCTAAAAGACTATAAATTGACGACTAATAGTCATAACCAGGGCTGCCAACAATACAAATATCGGCTTTCTCATAATACCATTTTTACAGTGCAAACATCCAAATAGGCGACTTACTATGAATTGTGCATTAGATTTAGTATCGCCTTTCTAGACACAGGAGCGACGCCTGATTTTAATTTATAAAAGACACAATAATTGTAATTAGGTAAATGTCGTCAACATTATTATAATAAATGGCATATCTTTTCAAATTGTAACAAAATCATTAGATAGCAATTTGAAAAGATCTCAAGAATAATGTCATACCGAATTTCTTTTAAATGGCAAAACCTACACTAGAGTTTTACTATAACATATTCTTGAAGACTGACGACCCTATAGAGAATAGACTAGTGCATTGGATATACGAGAGCACAGCCGTTATACTAAGCCTGAGTCAGTTGGCATTACGAGTATTAGGAAACACCGAGCGGCAAATTGTCCGGTAAATCGATACGCGTAAGCCGCTTGCCGCATCACTAGCGCCTGCTATGAAGCCTTTTCATAATGCCATGTTACTGTTATAAAACACAGATAAGGTATTGTTGCTTTTTTATTTAGTAAGGATATAAGTTAATAGTTCCTATTGGTTAGCTATGTACTATGCATATTTTAATTCTTTGGTCTATCAAATGTATGTAAAAAGAATCCACACGCATCGTGTTTGCCTCTTTTACAACTGCATTTAACACTTCGATGCAATGATTAAACCATTTAACATGCAATCACAGATTCAGCAAGCCATTAGCGGCCGAATTGTCGATAAAATGAGATAAAGTGTGCCATAAACGCACAATTCAATAGCAGATAGTATCTTAGGGATGTGCGTTAGTCGATAGAAGTATAAATGTCGATATAAACATCGACTTGTCAAGATTGTTGCCATGTCCATTTGTCCCATGTTAATACATTAATACGGAGTTCCAGTCACGATCGGGCACGCTCGCTTCTGGTTAGTATGTTACTGGTTTCTTTACGTTACATTTTGACATACTTGTTCACTTTACAGTATTGTCATTACTTAACATTGTTGGACTACTTGACCGAGTACCTTCATTTTGACAGGCTTGTAGTTCAAGTAATTCTCATTGATTATTCATAAAATGTTGATAGGGTTGTGATATCATCGTTTTTAGCTGTTGGACACAAAATATACCTAATAATATTTTAGGTACATTCATTATAATATACGGAGAAATGTTGCCAGCACTTTCTTTTCCAAAGAGGTCTAATATATTATTATAGATAAACAATTAGAGACAATAAACATAATCGATCAGGTTTAGAACTGTGAGTCACTACACTGCAACATTACCGCGCTGTCCGTTTAATCGGCCGTGACTACAATGCACCATTATTTAGGTAATAGCTTAATCAGGTTTAAAGTAGAAAGTAGACTAAAGCTTTGGCCGGCATTACTAACATTTTTATGCAATGTATTTATTGTGCCTCACTTTTTGCTGTTACGTAACGCAACGTGTTGCTTTGCCGTTGAAAAGATAATGAATAATTGTCCCGTTACGTACATGTAAACCTTAATTTTGCTCGACCGTATCAAACAGTTCGACAGATTAATTATCGAAGCCGGCTTTAGGTGTGAACTGAGCAGATAGCTAATTTCAACTCATACCTTTTAGCACACGCAAATTTTAACTCTATCATATATGACGTAAAGTATATATTGCAAATACGAAATCCATTTAATTACTTGTCACGGACCATTAAGCGTTAATGCAAGTCTATCAAAGTAAAAAGCGTAAGGAAATCTTTACTGCAAAGACATTTCGCTATAAACGGCTTTGTCGCTTCTCATTTAATCAACCGTTAAAATTAACATCATGGGGATAAACTGTAATATTTAAATAGCAATTTAAGATATAATAATCTGGTACTATTTGATATATTTTAAATATCGTAAATACCAATGATGCTTTCTCCTTAAATCCCAAAGGATACGTATTGCTTATTTGAATGTCAATAATGTGCTAAGCATTATATTAATCAGCTACGGTGATGACGTCAGTAATCCCAGTATTGGTATATATTAAAAGTAATTTGCAACAGACGTCAATATAAAGCTAGGGTGAGATAGACCGGGCTGTGCTTTCTAAGAACATGCGTGGGCGCAACGGAGCGTTGTAATTAATGCAAGTGCACACAAATGTAAAGAGAATCGGTGAAACTAGTCCACAATAGTAAGATTAAATAAATAGCGCGTGAGAATATAAAGATGGAATATTACAAAAATGTCGCTATAAAATTTGTAGTTTTATTATCTTTCTGTGCATCCCTTCCTCCGTCGATTAAAGGTAGGCAACGCATATGCAATTGTGTATGTCTATGGGCAACGGTCACTTCGCTATTTCAGCGATTTTAGGTGGCCGCTTGCTCGTTTGCCATTTGGAATAAAATATAGTAATGTAAAAATATTTTTTATAAAATAAACTTATTATTATTTGCCAAAAATATAAATGGTGGTTTTGTAAAAATTATAAAACTGAACATAACAGCTATCACATCAACTTTCATTTGCAATTATGGTAAATTGATATTTTTATTTATCTTTACTATAAAATCGACTTACGTAAGTCTGTATCGATATTTGTTTCTTTTTAATTTAATAACTGGCAGCAGAAAAAAGAGAGAAAAACAATCTCAGAATAGTTCGCTTCATAGATTTACTAGTTTGGAATAATTTTAATAGTTCTTTTAAATCGTAATCCCAGTTAGACGATTCCTTATCTGAAGTGAACTCGATACTTGTAGAGAGTCGGCCAGCCTCGGCTTATTGTGTCAGGGTCCGACGAAGTGTAACAACGTCGTACAAAGCCACACCTTAGCATTGCCTTTTCTCACTATACACTGACAAACTTATCTGGCCCGGTGAAACTAAACTAACTAAATTACAATAGCTCATTAGCGCCACTTTGTCAAAAAAGTTCCACAAAACTCTTTTCGGACTGCACAGATAAGAGACCCGTTGGTCATAAGTATAAACTATGAAAGCTTACTTACTAGTAAGCTTTCATAGTTTATTTTGACTAGGAGGCACTTCTCCCTGTCAAGGTCAAAAGTGTCACAAGATTACTGTAGCTGTCATGTCATGTTTTTTTTTGCCTAAGAAGGTTTTAATTATATTCTGCCAGAACTGCGATAATAGCGTCTCTTATGAAGCCAGATAACTTTGTCGCACTATACAACCACTCACTTGACAGTTTTCAACAGTTTTATTAGACAGCTTTGGTGCTCGTTATCAAAGCCACATCTCTCTATTTCTTGTTCTAGATAACACATCTATGGAAATGTAATTTCGCTGACTTATCATGTTGTATAAATTTCTATAATATATTTAATATAAGGAAATTTAAAATTTGGTATATTGTTTCTATTGCCTGTCAAGTAAGACACGATTTCACTTGATTAGACAAAAAATTATCCTAGTAAAATTTATTTATTAGACATTTCCTACTTAAGTTTGCACTTATTAGTTGTCTATTTAAAATTAAAAAAAACAAAGAAGTAATAGCCGATGTAATGCCCCATTGAACTAAGTTTTCAATTATTTGTTGTTAAAGCGAAAAAGAATCTTTTGACGTAAAAGAGATGTAAGGTTTTTAATTATTTTTCATCGTCTATAAAGCCTTATAGGATAACTTGTAAAACAAATATTGATACATCTCCATCCTCGTCAACCTTTGTCTCACCTTTTAATAATAGTTCAATTTGTTGTTCGAAAATTCCTCTTTCGTTCTTTTGTTCGTTGCTTCCTTAATAATCGAGTTTACGTGTAATTTTATTGAGTGATCATTGGACATAAAATGTTATTGAAATTGCGTATATAAAATTAAGATAGCCCGTCGAGTCCATTTTTGTCTTAAACTCGTTCAACTTAACCTCACTCGACTTCATTTATAGGCAGTAAAGTCATTGGTTGGTAATAAAATAATAACGAGCTCTGCTTTCCCTGTTGCCTTTAATCGACCCGTGAACGTTATACGTTCGCTTTAGCTTATCGTAGTTATAATTTCGAACGTTTGACCTTTCGTCTGCGATTGGGATATGAGGAACCTTTCACGGTTGTCATTCTGAGACGTTAAATTACAAGCTATCAGTTAATAGGAATTATTCGAGTTTCGATATCTAACATTAAACGTTGTCTGTCCGTGGTATAACAAATAGATAATTATTGTGCTAAAGCAATTTAAATGGCGAAGTACAAGATAATCAAGATTGTACGTACTAATAATGTTTATGAAGATATAAAAAAAAATTCTATTACACGGTAACCAGGATTTGGAGTATGATGTTCTGTGTGGAGAAATATTTGTTGTCTTTAGTGCTAGGCTTCTTTATAAGCCGATTCAGAAATATGTGTTTTTTTTTATAACAGAAGTGGGCAAACGAGCAGCGGGAACACCGAGGTGTTCAACGACGCCCATGGACATCAGCAATACCAGAGGAACCGCAGATGCGTTGCCGGTCTTTGAGATGGTGATAAGCTTGCTTCATGAAGGACCCTAAGTCGTAGCGTGTGTGTGTTATAATTCCACTAATTCCCGATTAAATTTAGTACGCAAAAATTACTCGACAGCAGAATATCTAAACGTGAAATTACTTCGGACGTTTGATTGATGTCGTTTTTTTTTCTATTCCCGATTGAACAATGTACATTTCTAGACAATGTAAACATGAAACAATAGCAATCGTTCCGAAATAGTCCTTTGTTCCCGTCGTACATTTTCAATATCGCTCAAACGATACCAATAACAAAAGCTTTCGTGGTGCAAATAAAAAGAACGCGGCAAATACGCGGATGCTTCGCTACGTAAATCTCGTCAAATATCTTTTTTTGCATAACATTAGATGCCTTTACTTAATATTATATCACTCAGCATCGCTCATAATTTTCACAAAATAATTGAAAAATTATTTGTAATTAAATTTAATATTCCTATGTTTACTTAATTTCGGGGTAAGATCAACACGAGAAATAGATTGCATAATTCAAAACATTTTCTTAAGATGATCATTAATTAGATGGAACATTACACGGGAACGGTGAAAGCATTGTTTCGAATCTGACCCGTGTTAAAACAGCCACAGTTGTGGGACGGACGTGGGAGGCGTAGGCCGTCTATACATAATTACACGCACCAGTGTACCTAGACCTACCCTTTGGATTGACGGCTTAGATCCAGCGATCTATTAAAAGGTTATCATGGGTCTATTTATAATGGTGTTAATTTAAGCAACAAAAGACTGATCATGATTTGAAATGGATTTGATACTCGTAAAGTTTTTGTATGTAAATGTTTAATGTAATTGATCTGCCATAGAAAAGAAATTAATGATTTTAAAGCTTGTTGAGCGTATTCATATTAATATAGTGTTTTTTTCTAGCTGACAATTTTTTCATTTTCTAAATGTGGTACTGTTTATAAAAATTACATTATACATCTCTGCGTCAATAAAATATTTTTTCTTCAATTTTATTTTCTTTATTCTTCGACTATAAATTAAGTACAGATTGGTTGTTACGATACTATGCAACAAATAAAATTTCACCAAAGCACGAGGTTTATATCAATCACTGGTAGAAAACTAAACGTAAACTGTCGTAACAATATTAATGTCGGTAGCCGAACAGCATTTTAACTTGTCTCATTCAATTTATTCGAGACATTAATCAAATTTCCTGTTCAAGTATTAATCTTTTAAATGCATGCGATTACACGCTCGCTACCGCTATATCTCACCAATGTACCAACCTTGTACCGACCGACGGATTAATAAGGAAACAATTTAGTACATACTTAACTTAGGACGTCGATTAAACGATATGGCATTTTCTTACATACATCGACACCGAATATAAGTATACATTTATGTAATTTGTGACGTTAAACAAGCTTGATATATCTCTTAACTTAGTAAACTAAATCACACTTAGATATAGACTCTCAACTTAGCTTACCAAACGAATTAATAATACATAGGTAACTATTTATTCAATTAATACTAATATTATAAGTGCGAATGTTGGATGACTAGATAGATGTTTGAATTTCGCTGCAATTTGGTATAGATGTAGAACATAGTCAGGAGGAACACATAGTCTACTATATAAGTTTTTTTTTAATTCCCGGAGGGAGTCGCAGGCAACAGCCATTACTTACTAAGCTTCTAATTACTCACAAATTTATCGAAGTCCTCTCTCTCTATGCTTACCTGAAACAATAGAGTACATTTTATTTCTATATATATATATTTTACATTCTTGTATATGTATATAATTGGAATCTCAGAATCGGCTCCAACAGTTCTCATAAAATTTAGTATATAGGGGGTTTCGGGGCGATAAATCGATCTAGCTAGGAATCATTTTTAGAAAATGTCATTTTATTCGTGTTTTATCGATAATTAACTTAAACATAAACTTAACTTTTTTGTAAGATAGAATAATATTATTCATATTTCATCATTTTATTAGTAATTCGTACTTAAATGTAATTTCCAAAAACCACAAAAAACGGAATATATTCGTTTAAAGCAGTGTAAACATGAATATCGATTACTCGTACATTTGCAGTGATGTCAAGGTCAGTAGCGGCGTGTCGTGAAGGATCCGAGAAGGTCGGGTTCAGGGCCTGTTCGCGGGGCAAAGGTCACGGGTGCCGTATCGATTTCAGTCCGTTAACTCCGCGCCCATTGTTATCAGACATACAAAGTAGGAAAATAACAGTTTTGTCTATTTGTATTCACTGTAATAGTCTTGTTTACATTTTAAAATTCTTAATGCAAATAAATCGCTGATTATTACATATGTTTCATTGCTAACTTTTTGCTTTGCTTTGTAATTTATTCTTGTCCCTAATAAGGGGTTGACATAATATTTATGGGCCGTTGAATTTAAATTCACTTTATTTTTGTATTTCTTTTCTCTTCCAAAATCCATCGATAATTTAGGCAATAGAAGTTTAATAAAAAATTAAAAAAAAAATACCATGTCAAACTTAATCCGTATTCTTAAAAGGACAGCTTATTAACACACAACAAAGTAAGAAGCAAGAAGAAAAATAGTTTGGAATACAAAATAAAAAAAATATCTTACGATTATTAATTAATATGTCAATTTCATTTGATATCAGATTAAAATGTTAAAATATTGAGAATTACATGCAAATAAGATCCTATTTTATTAAATTTCAAGTTACTTGTGTATTTTAAACCTAAATTCTGCGTAATCTATTAAAATATAACAAACTTAATTAAATTCGTAACATAGATATGTGTTATTCATTTCTATATCCAATCACTTTCATCGATCCAATTTTGTCCTTGTCGGATTGTCTATCAGTATATATTAATCTTCATGCATATATAATTTGTTAATTCTGTCAGTAATAAAGCTTTGTGTTTAAGCTACCGTCAATCATAACCAATTGATAATTCCTTTTTAATTGCGCGTCAAAGATTGCTCTGTGTTCATTAAAAGCGGATTATTTTATTAACTTATATGGTTACTTAATACTTTTTAATTAATATTGAACGTACATGGCCTTAATTAATTTATATTAATTTTTGCTTCCATCAAACCATCCATAACTAAGAGTCTATTATGAACAAGAATGATGTTTGTTCATTTTCCATAAAAGGCTAGAGTCATACAACGGTTAACTTAGTCGACAACAGCGTTACGACAATGGATAACTTTTTGTGAATGATACAGTGAGGATAATATTTATAACTGCCAATACAATATGATGAGTAATAAATCCCCGTCGTACTTGAAACGCCTTAAATGAGATAGTGCACTCGTAAATGTCGGATGATAAATCGTCTCAGATTTTTCGTACTCCTGTTGACTTCACAGGGTGATGTTAACGAACCGCCTATTGTAAATAAATGGTAAACAAAATGATTTACGAAACAACAAAATGACATTACAAAAACAACGCTGTCTCATACCTATAAGCCTTTAAGTATATGTTTGTTTAATAAAGTGGAATATAATGATTAAATATTTCCATCTCAACAAATTGAACATGACAGGAACACGAAGATAGACAAAGATTACATTGAAGTCTGAGTAAGCGATATGCAAAACGAGGCGACATATCAAGCCAGCGATACGACAAACAAAAACAGAAAAGAGAACGGCAAAAAAAAATCGGCTATACATTCAGACGAAATTACGTATTACGAGGAACAATGGTCGATGCAAATTGTGACCGCGCGAGCTTTTTATTTATTTAAGAAGCCACAAAAAAGATTCAACTTGTTCAATTGAATGCACCATACAGAGTAGGCACCATAGGCTTTTAAGGTAAGCCCGCCATTGTAAGGAAAATAATAAATTAAAAATACTACCCGGAAAGTCTTCGATGGACTGAAAGGAATTTAAAACAAAAATACTTAGCCTCAAGACTATCCCGCAAGAAATTGAAATAAACCTTCCTTTTTAGAAAAATCGTGATATTTAATTTTCAGAAACTAACAATAAACTTGCGGTCAACATTTACAACAGCGAACGTCTTAGAATGCTGTTGTTTCTCAAAATTTTGTTAAAAAATATATTTCTGTTTAAGGTGTCTTCACTCCAAAATTTGCTACAGCCGTGATGTTAACTGTTCAAAATGAACAAGATTGAAACTGCACGATGGAAAGATTTTTTTTAGCTTTAAACAGCATCTAAATCAGCGACACAAATACACAAAAGGAGACAATAGATAATAATTTACGAATCCAGGTCCAGTAATAACTCAAAGCATTAATCGAAACTCTCGTTGTCGAATGCGGCAGAGAAAGTATACCGCTACTGGTGTTTGCATCGCCGCAGGTAGCAAGCTGGAATTGTCGAGAGATTACACACAATAATACATTTTTATTACCATTATTTTATCAAAGGAAAGTTCTAATAAACATGCTGATACTATGAATTTATATAAAGACATTGAATTACAATCAAAATCATAACTTTTTAAAGATTTACGTATCTTGAGTACAAGTGACCAACTATCTTGTCATCATCATTAGCCTGTATCAGACCAATTTACCAAGACAATAAACTTGAAGTTTAGTTATACCTAAATCTACTCTTTCTGTTTGCCTCAGCATCAACTGGGTCTTAAACCACAAAAGAAATAATTAGAAACGTCACATAACATACTTCACAATTTACATAACAGGACATACATAATAGCGTAGACAACAAGAGAACACAAGCTTAGAAACAAGTGACGATAAATCTGTCCGGGATAGCTTGAAAGAAGCCGGGGCTAGGCTAGTAGTGTCGGAGTCGCTTTGTTAATGGGTGTAGTTGGAGCCGCTTGGGTATGAATCACGGCGCGATGAAGGCTGGTGGGTGTTAGCTGAATACTTCCTGGCCCACCCACTTAGGACACTGGGAGCCAGCCCGTGAGATTCTAGACTGCTTAACTTGTTTGTACAAAACTAGCGATGCTAATATGCGCACACTCGCTGTGAATATTTGCTAAGGCTACAAAATAGACTTAACACACATTGAGAACATTTAAGAGAGGAAAAAATGTAACTTTCGATTTTTTAGGGCCAGTCTCTTTGAGCCAATATATGTACCAATATTTTTTGTACTCAACGGAAGTACAAAGGGTAGTGACACCTCATCATTATATCAACAATAATATGTGTTTTATAGACTATCATTCTTGTTCTCAGTCGCTACAGTATTTACAGACTGTTCGTGGTAATCGTGTAGGTACCGTGCCGTAGGCTATTATTACCTACTGTTAAAATGGTTAAACTTAATGTCTAGATCATTTAAAGATTAGTTAATTAAAGTGCTGTAAACATTTGAGCTGATTCATATTTTTATCCAAAACTAGTAAATTGTTAACGTAACTTCCATTAGGCTGTGTTTATTCAGTAGTGTTGCATAACATCCCTTACAATTATAATTTATGTCCGAGCACGAAATTTCCGATCGCGTTATCCAAAAGGAGTGAAACTGATTATTCGTCAACGATATTTCCATAACTTTAAGGCAACAGCGCCGCGTAACGAGCCAACGAACGCCTACGATATCTCAGTCACATTGTTATCTATTACTGTTATTTAAACGGCTGTGTCTGTAACTTTATTAGGAGAAAAAACACTTTTCTACCTTTTCACATTTTACCAAAGCAAAAATATTCGTTCTTATCAACCTACATCGTTCCGGTAACCAAAATACTTTTAGTTTAGAAAAGCGTCTGTTGTTCCAGAACGCAATAGTATTTCCTAAAGGATTCTTTAAAATTTTAGTTTAAATTTACGATTATAAAGGTTATTTTCCCGTGTAATAAAATGCCACTAGAAGATTTTAGCTATATCACGAAGCAAATCTTATAGGTCTTAGAGCATTTCAAAGGCATTCCAGGTGAAAGTTTCACTGGGAACACATTCGCAGAACCGATGATAGTGATCAAGGGCGTTTTGTAAGGAAACTCCACGAGGTAGGGTCACTCCGCGTTCGAAGCCTTATGCTCTCTGCGGTCAATGTGGGTGTACGAACAGCCGGCATAAATTATAGTTGGCGATCATTTTTAATGCTAAATAGTGTATTAACAAAACGAAAAATAAACATAATTGATAGTTGTATTAAAAAAAACATTTCAAAAGTCGTAGAACTGAATCAAGTTTTATTTCAAGAAAGAAAATCACATCTTAGAAGACGCGTTGCAGAAAGATTGATCTGGTACACATATTCCTAATGCAAAGTGAATCTGTTTTTGCACTAAACGTGTGCACTACTCGCCTAATGTTTGCAATGATGAAATCGGCCATTTGCAATCATTTGCATAAGGAAGTCAGATAAAATCCGATGCACGCTTTTCAACTTAGCAAGGGTGACCACTGTACTTGTGTGAGGTAATAAACAGCTTAGGTGCCGTGTCGCGTGAGAGCTTCCTTAATTGGAAGCCTGAAGTATTGAATAATAGGGAACCTCTATTTTGACAATTTACCACGTTGACTCAGGTGTTTAATCAAGATATTGCATAAGAAAAGGGATACAGCGTATTTGAACAGTCGAAACACGTGACACGATACAGCCCTTTCTTAAGCAAGTAATCAAATCATATTTTGCAGATGTTTTACAAATCTGGTTACAATAACCAAAACCCTCAGAGCATAATCAGGGATAATGTAACGTAAAAAAGTAAAAGGCGGACATACACGCAGACTATTTAAGTAAAAACGTATTGCAGCGTTCAAGTTGTCGAATCAACAATTGTTCGCTTACCGTACAAGGCAGTGCAGTGACAATAGACATGCGCCGTCGCCGGACATCTGGAGCGAAGTACCGTTATTAAAAAAAGTCACCACAGTATCGAAATTGTGTCTCCACGGGTCAACAAGATGCGGTCCCTTTTAAAATGCACGTCGAAACATGAGAAATATTTACAGGTAAAAAACTTGGGATCGGTGATCAGCAGTCAACAAGACTGACGTACGAGTAAATGAAGAATACGAAATCAATAGTATTTTTCCTCATTTTTTTGTTCAATCGATTTCACAAGTGTCATTCGGAATTCATTTTTATTGTTATTACGATTGATGGATTGTTAATAAAAATTATACCTGATTAAAACCAGAATATACATCTGATGTAAATTAGGTAATATTACAAAAAATATAACTTACCATAGCCATAAATAAAAACAAGATTTAATGAAATAGTACTCAATAATTTAGTTGCAACCGAGTTATCTAACACTACCGACAGGTAATATAATGGTAAAGTTTATTTACCACGCTTTAGCTTTATCAATATTCTTTATTGGTTGTTATTTAAAATCTATTGGATTGCATTGTCGAAGTAAAGATATCTCTGAATAAGCTTCGTTAACACGACGCGCCCACTTTGTCATGCGCGTGTTAAGGAAGCGATACTGAGTTTAAAAGGCACATTTGATTGCAATTCCCCCGTTATCTTAAGTTAAAGATGGTCGTTTCTGCATTCCTCGTGCGTCATTAGATAATGCAGTCATGAAGAAAATTGCCGGCACTTTTACTCCCACGTAAAACATTACCTTTATCAAAAAGCACTGCGAATCGTGCATTTGAACAGAGGGCAAAGTACACTGGCCGTTTTTATTTGCACTCGTTGGCGTTTTATAGAGCCCATATAAAAATATTACAAGCCAATAACCGCTTTTTATTTAGTCTGAATGTCATCAACAATTCAAATATGATTTTGGTTTATTATATAAAAAATCGAATATTGAATCGTAACTTTTAACCATACAATTTCGGTGCACTCAAGTTGCCAATTGTTATTCTAAAGACGTACGTTTTAGAGAGTACAATTCGAGTTCATTGCAGATAGAATTCAAAGATATAAAGATATGCAGGAGATCATAATCGTAATCGGCTGCAGAATCAATAAGGCGAAGGGTTCGTGCTTAAAGTGGAAGTTTAACCTGTGACCGGAGGCGTGCGGCAGCGCCGGCTGATGCCATGTCGAGCTATCCATCATGTCCTCTATCGGAGGCAAATAAGCCCAATAAGATTATACTAAACCAAATATTGACGACATCACTTTACATACATTCTCGCCTTACTCAAAGACCTTTCTTTCCGGTTGATCCGACGTACTCGAATGTGACATGAACAAATCGCTCGGTGCGAGGCACGTCACGGATTCCACTTTACTTTGTTTGGAACTTGAATAACATTGACTTTGACGATAACTATCGCGCATTATGAATGAAGTTATTACTACGGCATACTATTCACAACGCTATTTATACTAACTTCTATTTAATCTTAATCTCATAGAAATTCGTTTAAATTTTAGACTATCAGAAGGAAAATCACCCGGTAGATCATACTGTCTTCTATATCACAGACGTGTATTCTGTAAATACATATTTCCGCCACATTAAGCAAATGTGTCATCTTCATCGGAGTAACATCAATGAACCTATCGCGCCGTATCGCTTAATGAAGCGAAATATTACAACTTCTCGACTGCTATGACAACTTACAACAATCTTGTCTCGACAAGCCATCAGCATGCTTTACCCGCTTCATCATGCTGTTATAATACATGGATTAAAATACAGAGTAGTTTAAGAAATATTCACAGTCCTATTATAGGTTAAATACATGTAACTTGATTATTAATATCAAAAACAATTTCATCGCCAATTTTCTTTAAAGAACATGACGTCAGAGTACCTTTGGATTTTGCGAATGTTTCGGGAGATGCGCCTTAGTTAGATTACAATCTAACCAATTTAGGTAAAGTATCGGTCGTGTTCTAAATCGCTATAAATCAAAACCCACATAAGAGTAAATAAAGTAAAAACATTATTAAAGAAAAAAAAACCCTACTCAGTTAAACCACGAACGTACAAAAAGAGTAAAGACGAGAAGAGCACATAATTACGATCGATTAAATCAAACATTGATTTACAGTGAGGATGGAGATGATTGATCGACGCGGGTCGGCTTGTAGTGCGGCTTATAGACATTGCAGGGGGCTGCCTCCTGCAGCATTCAACATCTTCCAATCTACCACACAGATAATATGAAATCATATAAATTTATATAGTAATTAAATATGAACAACCCAGAAATTCGAAATGTAATTAATTTCTAAATTTCTCAGTTTAATAAATACATAATTCAGAAGATCAGAAAAACTCAACCAGTCGCCCAAGACAGGTTGTGTAAATACCATTGATGATATAGAGCAATTAAGACTTATTTATAACGGTATTGGCTTTATGATTACATTTCTTATGGTTAATAGAGTCTTCGATGGTGCAGTGGACGACAGGCACCGTTAGTCCATCCATTGATATTGATAACATAGATCGCAGACTGTTGCCTACGGCGCGGAGTGGCGGCCTGACTAATGTCAGCAATGCACTCCCATCAGACCGGACCCAGCCCCAGTGATGAAGAAATCTATTTAGTCTGCTCCGCTGCGAGCGATGCTCTCGAGACTACAAAATTGCTAAATTACTGGAAATGGTAGCGAGCAATTACCAATATAGTAAATTAAAGATAATTTACTCAGTCTGAGGCGGAGCTTTTTTTTGTTTAGTTCTTGGAAAACATGTTAACTCTCGGAAATAACGAAAGTATAATTTTGACGCTGCAAAAGTTATGTTATAGTTGTTCTTTTTATGGCGTTATATCATAGAAATAGAACATTGTGAAATACATTATCGAAATTAAGTAAGAATTTCAATGGACCGAGAAGGTAATTTTAAAAGCGCAGAAATTTATAGGTTGTATACGTTCTTACAACGGTTCGAACTACTGGCCTTCTATAGTAAAATATTGACAGTTATTTAAACGATGTAATGGAGACGATCATATTGCGTGAGAGAATAATATTATTCGGACAGAATTACGAAATAATTGAACCCTCACTTTAATGTCCACTGCCGAAAAATTCACACAAAATTATAATGTCATCTCTCTCGTTCGTTCTGAAAAAAAGAGATGAAAAGATGTTTTTGTTTGAACGTTTCGGTAGTAAAAACCTACGGGTACAGTGTAAAAGGTATAAATTGAAAATGTCATAAAAAAGTCCTTCGACATTAAAGCACCTGTTATTGAATGACATCACAATTCATCGCGGCAACTTCAAAGGTATGCTGGTTTATATGGTGAATATTGGTTAAACACATAGTAATAATACAAGGCTTTTATTGGCTTCTTCTCGCTAATATGGTTAACACTAATGTGCTAAATTTAACATTCATATATGTAACGTTCACACAATAATTCCTTTTTTCAATATATTTTTAGACATTAATTTATGTAAACTTTCGTGAGACATTATACTAAACTGATATAAAAACGGCTAAACACTCACGTATATTCGTCCGGTTGCGGCACCAACTTGTTTCGAGCCCATCGAGGGCCCTTCATTAGGATGAGTGGCCCGAGCGACGGGCCGCGTCCGCGAAATAATACCAATACCACTCATCCTGATGAGGAATCCCGATGGGCTCGAAACTTGTCGGTGCCGCCACCGGACCAATATACGTGAGTGTTTAGCCGTTTTTATATTATTTTTAGACATGTTGAATTTATATCCTCAGTGATTTTACTTAAGTACTTTTATTGTTTGCGATTTCTTTTACTAAACTGTATTCTGATCATCTGATCAGATTAACATTTACCTTAAATTTTATTCTGAAATTAATTCAATTTATTCGGGACCAGCTTACCTCGGAGAGTAATACTTATGTTCCGAAGATTTAAGTGTTACTTTTACATTATACAAGTAGGTTAATAATCTCTTAGCTACTGTAGGTGGTGGTTACTAAAGACCCGCTATTAAATATCGCAATATTACCTCACTACCGGCTACTACAGAACGATGCGCTAAAATTATAGCTTAAGAGAAAATGATCACATAATCCACACCCAGCATCATACAACGAATTTAATTTTTAATAATTTGTGAAAAACTTTGTAAAAACACAATCTATATTAATCTTCTATATTAGATAACCAAGAGTTAGCTTAAGCACGTCTATCTTATCAATCGAATTAAATTTAAGGATTTATAGCCTAATGGTTAAGGTTACGGATTTCCGAGGTCAGGGGTTAAAATCCCGCCCTTCGACTATTGTCGTAAACCATGTCGTAGCACACGTAAAGAGCTTAGAACGCTCAGGATACACACAACCATTTCTCCGTGATATTTGGTGGATATGCTTGACATAATATCTGATTACGCCATAGTTATATCAACATATGACCCGTGTTATGGGTCTCTCACGTTCATATTGCGACAATAGATCAATTTCCGATTGGACTCGGTCGATCGGATCGTTACGTGGGCGTCTCGGACGCGTTCCTTACAGCGGTCACGGCTGCCACGGCGCCGACACTAGAAAGGTGTCTGTTTGCTTTATAATTAAATGGCGTTAGCGTGACGAATTCCGTTAGTGAGTATGGTTCGTCTTAATTTAATATACATAAATTGGTTTTGACCGAGCAAAAAATATGGTAATCAAATGAGGAAAGTCATACACAGCTTACTAGATTTCGAAAGATAGATATAGAAATTAATATAACAAGACAGCTGTCAAATACGTTGTGTTAAAGAGTAAAAATGCCAATGAACTAGTGACTCCAGCATTTCAACGTAGCAACATCTTACAATGTAAGGATAATACTAATTCGCTCAGTATTCAATCGCCGCTGCGGATAATCGCTACCTTACATGAGCTCAGATTATAAAGGGCGTACACACCAACATGATAGCTATGTAATTGCTATCATTTTAATAGACAACATATTCATTTGACACCAAACGTATATTATAAAAAATCAGATATCAAAGCAGGTAGAGATATATGGAGGAGTAGTACATACTGTGCCGACCCTCCATAGGGATAAGGGCAGATTGATGGTGATGTATGTTATAAAAAATTGCATATACCTAACTTTAATTACAATCAAATATTTATCATTAATTAACATCATTGTTTTATAAAAAGATCTGATTAATTTTGAGTGCTTGTTATTTTTTTTTGTAAATCCCTGCTTACTTTGAATCTTTATGTTGCACCTACAAAATAGTAAGTTTTTATCCTTGGCAGTTGGAAATAATCGTATGTTTTTATAGCATGTCATTTGTAGGCCCGGTATAAAAGTTGCTTTGTTGTCGGTCGTATGGCTCAATAGTACAATGTTGTGTAAAAAGTGGTTTACAACAGTCCTTTACATTATCGGTCACTTGACATTGAAAATATTAAGCTGTTAAACGTAAGCTGTGTATTTTTGTTACATCGAACTTAATAGCGCGGCGTAGATCTGGATACAAAATATTTTAGTAAACAGAACACATTGTGAAATGCTTTGAAATACAACCCAAAACAAATAACGTATTATTATATTGTACAACACTTCTACACAACAGTAAAAATTAGTTCGGACGTATCGTATCTTATCTTTTCTTATCTTTTAATGGTAAGTAACTCTTCGAAGTTTATTGTAACTTTGTTTTCATCGAGTTTTACTAAAAATATCGATGTTACTAACAAATTGCGTTTTCTAAAACTTTTTAAATTTCGAAGGGCACATAATGTAGGCGGAAAACAAAGTGACATTTAAATAAACCAGACTGATCTTTACTTTCATTATTCCTATTTACTCACGAGGGCAGCACAACGAAGTAGAACAGTTTACAAGGGCAGTACTCCTAATACCAAAACAATACTATTCTGTTTCAGTGTGTTCAAGCATGGTAGTACTGCACTGACCTACTACTCTGCCTAACTGCCCTTGTATGAAAGCATAATGCCGTACCTTCGTGATCAAAGCGAGTCTGGATCGGGTTGATTGATGTGTGAATTGTTAATGTACAGTGCGCTTGTCATTTGCGCTTTCATGGACAGCATTGGCTCCTAATGGCTACTCCGTACGAACACTGTACTATTCAATAGAGATACTCATCGTGATTCATTCGCGTGTGCGTGTTTCATGTGTTGAAATAACTTGGTACATAAGATTAAAAAATAATAACTCAGTGGGTGTAGCTGTTTTTTTTTTAAATATTATTATTGTGTAGCCTCTTCAGAGCTGTGGTCTGAGTAAAAGTCTTGTTTTTTTGCCGTTTTTAACGGTCTAAGTTAGTAGAAATAAAAGTAGAAATTATAATTTTTTCTCATACAAGTTTCGAAACATCACAATATTCATCTCGTAAAAACTAAGTATCAATCTTATCGTAGTGTGTACAATCAAAGAATTAGTATTCAAACATGTATCTGCATAAAATGCTAATCACCAAAACATTGCTACGGCATTAAAAACCATCAACGCTATTGTATTCGTAAATCAAAAAGGCAGTGCACGACAGACTCAACGCACGCGGTCAGAGTCAATATTTGCATAATCATCTCGAACAGTACTGATTCATAGCCATGATCCTAGACCATTGTTCGATGCGGCACGTCAATCGCATTTTTTGTCAACATTTTACTATTCAAATTTTACTTTGCTTTAGATGTAAGTAAAAAAACACAGTAACAATACAACCCATTACGTATTTATTTCACTGTGATGATTACCGGTGATTTTGGAATACAAATTAAAAACTATTAAAAGTAGAAAAATTAAAGTTTCATTACCATGTACTAGGATTATCTAGAAATAACAGAAAAAAAATTTTAAGAAAAATATTTTGTTGTAAAATACAAAGCTTCGCTATAATTAATACACGAGATTATAAACAACGATGGCATTTTTTATTACATTTTGTACCTAACCATAACATAAACTATATACTTTAATATTATATGCTTCATAAATTTTCAATTTTAAACATTTCCATCGACATACCCACATTTCAATTGTAATTTATTAAATTTTTACTAGGTGTTGTTTGACCGATTTTTTTTTAAACCGACCGAGTTTTGAGAAAACACGATGTCGTACCGTAAGAGTACAATGGAGACACGCGCTTTCCTCCAACTGTCAATCTGTGCGCGTGCGCCGGCGCAGTGCGTCGCGCGGCTCGACGCAGTGTGGGCAGCGACTGTGCGTTGACATTGGAAAGCGCTCCGACAAACATTGTGGTGCTAATTCACGAGCATTAGTGCCGCATTCTACTATAGCCGCTAATTTATATGCCGCTTGTTTACATACGATAACGTTGTAGCAATAAACTGAACGCACACAATAGTTACGAATATTTGTTTACTATTTGTAGTTTCCATAAAATATTTGATGAATAGACAATTTAAGTGCTTTGAGTATCCAATAACACGTATTTAAATAGTAAGTTTAGATAGAGAAAAGTTTAGTCATAAAAAAGCACATGGAGCTTTTGTGGAATTAAAAATGGACTTAAAGATAAAAGTAGAGGAATTCAAACATTACCTATATTATACTGTTGAAATATTATTGCCAATGCATATTCAATATGAATAATCGTGGATTTCTGAGATCAAAATCCCCGATTAAAATATATCATTATCTCTGATTTGGCAAAGAAAATGACAAGGATAACGATGTTTTACACAGAAATTTTTGTCACAGAAACCAACGGTAAATGAACAAAGTTTAAACGAAGGAAAAAGTTAAAATCTCGGCGATAACTTTAGATTGTAAGTTGGTTTTAAAGTGTTTAAAGCGACTACTTGAAAACCGATACGAGCGTTCGCTGCAACCGGGGCCAGAGCCGCACTCGGCTCGTATTTTTTATCCACGCGACGCGACGGGACGGGATACTGTGCTCGGTGGCGGCCAATAATCTCCGTATTGTGTTACACCAATATTGAGTTTCCTGACATTTTCCTCCAACTCGGGACACGCGAATAACTAAAAAGAAATTATCGGCCACCTTTACCGCGGAGAAAGTTCATCAGATAGGGTTGCAATATTAATTTTAATGGTATATTTAAGGTGAAATAAACTCATCAAGAAGTAAATCTTTAATGAATGGATATTTTATGGAACCTTTCACTTAATCATCATAATCATATTTTATATATTTATATTGGTACTCAATTAACTATAATTTTACTCGTAATATTCGTTAATTAATTTGTAATAGCGTCGGTGGCTCAAGGAATCAAGCACTTGACTTGCAATCTGCAGTTCCTGGGTTCGAATCCATTCATGTACCAATGTGTCTTTCGATTTCCGACTTGCATATGTACATTTATCCGACGTTCTTACGGTGAAGGAAAACATCGTGATGCAACCTGCACATATCTGACAAGATATTCAAAGATACGTGTGAAGTCCCGCACTTGGCCAGCATGGTTGACTATGGCCTTGTCACCCGCTGATAGCTGATAATGAATATTCGTTATATTTAATTTTATATAATAAGATTAAGCGAGAAATTGCACGGCGTAGGATTTTATTTTTTTAATACTGTTGTATGAATTTGCATTAAAGCAAAAAGTTGTTATTTCTTATCTTTTTTGAACCGGCTAACCTTTTATCAACCAATCTGACCATAAATTTCACTTTGTTACCGAGACGCATATACTTTTGAAAGTGATGAATCAATCATAATTAGTATTGGCACTTGACATTAGATTGTGTTTGAACTGATAAAACGCTGTAAGCACTGCAAAGGCCCAGACATACGCAAGGCAATAATGAGGCAGAGAGTGCGGCGCAAATCAACAGGTCCCGCGGGCCCCACGCCTCCTGCGCTTTGAGCGAAAGCGACAACACCGCAGCTGATACTAATGTGTCCGCTACGGTAACCATCCAACAAACATGTACTGAAACCTCCTTAAAAAATTATGAGTATAGTCAATACTGGTTGAACGAGTAACATCTATAAGCGAGTCATTGTCCGATCCTAACGGACGACATCCACAAGCCAGAAACTCAGGTTAGGGACAAACCTCTATAAACGAGAAAAATATAGCGGACCATTGACTCTCGCTTATCGTGGTTGGACTGTATTCAATTCTATACAATAACGTATTTATATCCGATTTTCAATTTTCAAACACCAGCACACTTCTTATTTGTGCGGCGGCAGATCCGTAAAAGAGCTGAATTAATCCGTTCCCAATAAAGTGTTACGTTCAAAGAGGACTAAATTCTAAATTGTCCATACATTCCATTGAACATGTCTAACGTTCAGATAAAACTGGCCATCAACCGTTGAATCCGACCGACGAATTATTGTGAAGGGAATTACAAAGATCTCGATTTACTTTCTATTGCTCTCGCTCATTGCTCTCTTGGATAATGTACTATTTTCAACTATCCGATCCCTTCCTACCATCACAAATATTATTAACATTTTTTTTTTGTCATAACTTACAGTAATATATTTTTTATGTTCTTTTTGCAACAAAACTGCAACTAAGATGATAAGATTAGATGTTGCAATACCGGTAGCTTAAATCTTTATGTAACATCATTTAAAATACGAATATAATAAAAGCGTAGAGAACCAGAACAGATTACACTCGGTGAGTAAATGTAAACCACACCCACGTACATCAATGTGGAACGATTCTGATTGACGTTGATCCGGCGCGGCGCAACACTGCAGCGTTTTGCAACAAACATAAATCTGTTGCCAAACATCAACATAACCGCATAACCTACGTGGGTGTATTCCATCCCCGCAAACAATTAAAAGGCTATTGCTCTATTATACTTAATAACAAACGTCGATAGATTGACCTAATACAACAGAAGGCTATGCAATATTATCTGTCACCCACGCGTCTCCGTGTTATTTGATTCATTGATAATATTAATAACCATCTTTTGAATGTATTATACTTTGATTGCATTTAAATTTTTTAAGTTTTTTATGTTACACAGACAAATAAATGAAGTGTGTTTAAATTTTTATACCATACTATGTTAAAGTTGCTTTTGTTGCAGCGTTGTATTGTAAAACGTGCATTAATTTTATAGTTCACGTGCAAACGAGTTACACATCGTAACGCGTGTTACATACACGATAACAATCACAATAAAATTCCCGACGTGCTTCCGAACCTTCACACTACCGTTAGGGCTTCTTGTATCGAAGGGTCGGCTAACGCCCGAACAATTGTGCCGCAATAAAAGCAACACAAACGATCTGCTTTACTGCGTGCTTGACCGACAAAATACAATATTGTAGCAATAAAAAAAAAACGTTTTAGCTGTAAATCTGTACTTTTCAACACTTTTAAACACTTTATAGATTTAGGTTAGACAAAAGGTTGTAGATCTGAAAATCTTAAGCAAAGTTGTTGTTCAAATTATGGTGTTTTATAATTAATTTTAATAGCAAGGTAACCACTCGCTTTGCAATAACTCATCTAAGGAATTTCTAACAGTTAAACCAGTTGTTTAATGCCATTCAAAGAGACAAGAAAAGAAGACGCAATGACAATGCATTAAACATAACATAACAAGAATGGTCATATCGTTCATCACCATCACAGCTTATTAGAACTTCATATTACATCTTTCATAAAAACATCCTTTGATACTTAGGTATATGTGTTTATATCATACTGGGGTTGGCTAACGGTTTTCCAGCTCTACAGAGATAATTGAAAGGTTTGTACTCTTTAAAACTATAAAGTGCAGTAAATGCGGTACAAAAGATTATGCCAAACTATACAATAGGCAGAGTTCAGTGCAGATAAGCCACATTTGTTTTATATCATAAGGTGGCAAACGAGCGAACGGCCACCTGAAATCGCTGAAATAGCGAAGTGACCGTTGCCCATAGACATACGTAACTGCAAAAGCGTCCTACCTTTAATCGACGGAGGAGAGGATGCATAGAAACAAAAGTTGTTTTTATTTTACTAAAATATCTCTAACACTAGAATGATTTATTTGACAAAGCGTAGTTAGTTCGTAGCGAGATGTAAGGCAATTTTTCTGTAGCTACAATATACTAAAAGAAGGCATATGAACATTTTATTATAACAGAATTGAAGTTGCAAAATTAATATTGAATTATTAGTAACAGTGGTTTTGATCCTTTGAGTCCCGTTAAGAGGACATTTGGACACTAATCAGAGCTTAATCAAGCGATTGCAACTGGGTCGCGGCACTCGCGCCCTGATGTGGGTCGCTCTGATTATTGAATACAGCGATAGTGCCGCGAGACTGAGCCTTTGTAATAAGCTTTTAATAACCCATTAACGGATCACAATGAGGACGCGGCACGGTTAAACTAATAAGGCTCTACAAAGCCGGTATTGTTATATAAATTATTATAATTAATAATACAATCATGAAATGATATAAGTTTATTTTAAGCTGCTTAATAAATAGGCTTTAACTTTGATACTATTGTGTAGGTTTTTTTTTATTTTGTAATTTATCAATAACAAGATTTTCTTATTACTTTATTTATGTACAAAATAAAAGAATTCCATATACTTTTATCCTTGTACTGTTATATTATATTTTTTATTTAAAATACCAAAATAATTACATAAAATTTTAGCAACATTTATTTCAATTATTGGTATTATAATTTTTTTTCCAAGGCAATGTGTTTGGGTATAAAAAACATACAAAATAAAATTTGCATATAAAATGCTTTTTAGATAAGGGCCGTGCATTTTCTTGGAGGCCGTGAGAGCGCCTTCGCTAATAAATGAACAATCACATTTATATTTGTTATTGAATGACTCAATTGCAAAAAGGTTTTTATTGGATTTTGATCTTTATAAGACTTTTTATTTACCACTGAAAGTAGAGATATTTATCAGTGTTTTTTTTTATATTTTAGTTCTTACATATATTGACATCGTAACTATTTTTATTAAATTAAAAGTTTTGAATAGAATAAACTTACTAGCAAGACTTAATTGAGCTAACATTTTTAAACGTGTTATTGAAAATAGATACGATTTAAATTCTTAATTAACATGAATTGCATCACAGTCACATAGAGTCAATTAAAGAGACATGCCTTAACTTAAGCGCACTTTCGAATACTCTCGTGATATGTAGAATTGAGGATTATCATTTTTTCATTTTGTCCGAGGATTTGGTTCCCCGACAGTTTAATGACTGCGCCGCGCCGGCCGTTACGAATGGAACCGGCTCCCGTCTTACACGTAAGGCAGGTTTCCACTGAACATTAATCTGCGGAAGGACGCATATCGACATGTAAACGCATCGTCACGTCGCAACCGTACCGTCCAAATTTGGTAGACGGACGATGGGTGTCTGTAATTGTTTGTCCGTATCCGTCTGCGCAGTAAGGCCCCGTGGAAACTTGACTTTAGTTGCTTTAGTTGTGGCTGAAGACAAAACGGCTCTACGCCAGTAGTCATGTAGGTGAGCTAAAAGAGTCTTAAACAGGATTTAAAACCTTACCGTGCAACCTTTCCATTTACTTTTGTTATTTGTAATTTTAATTGTCCCCATTGTTTTAAACTGTGTTTTCAGTAAAGTCATAGTATTAAAATAAAAAATATGAAAATTTAATTTCTGTTTACAATTAATGTAACAGTAATCGTAGACTTGTATAGTCATCATATATCGTTATCATATTATTGTAAGTGGAACAGTGAAATAGATATATATTATTAAAATGAGTCATTCAAAAGCTTAAATAAAGCTTACCTGAATATCTTTTCGCGGCTGTGGCAACCTCATGACGGGCGGCGGAACCGGCGCTGCTGTCCTAGCCTGTGGAGCCGCTCGCGGGTGCAGCGCGGGAGGCGGGGGCGGCGCGTAGGGGGCTGGCAGTGACGAGTGGGGGAGGAGGGGCATGTGGGGCACTAGTGCAGTGCTATGAGAGGACGGACCATGAGAAGACTGTGGGACATGAGGGACCAGTGCTGTACTATGAGACGGAGGGTGCGCGTGTAAAGGAACGTGAGGGACGAGCGCATTACTATGAGAGGGATGAATTCGAGGAGCCAAGGGTACGTGTGGGACTATCGCAGTGCTGTGCGAAGGAGCATGTGATCCTGCCGGGGGTTGCGCAATCCGGGGTCCATGCACGACTGATACTGTAGGAGTTAAGGGAGGTACGCGACGTTCCCGAGCGCGTTCAACGATGGCAAGATGTTCGGAAGGTCGGATGAGGCGAGGAGGTGGCTGAGTACGAGGTTTCGGTTCGGGAGGTCGCACCGGTTGTATGGCAAGTTGAGCTTTGAGTTGAGGACTCATATGAGCGGTGTGCTGAGGACTTGTTTGTTGGCTCATTTGAGCACTATGCTGCGGGCCCATGTGCGCGCTGTGTTGTGGACTCATATGAGCTCCTTGTTGGGAAGCTATGTGAGCCGCGTGCTGTGGACTCATTTGAGCAACACTAGGTCCAGCCCGATTGCTGTGTTGTGGTCCTGCATGGGCGCCATGCTGGGGACTACTCTGGGCATACTGTGTGCTGGGCCGGGGCGGTGGCGGCGGCGGCCGCCTTCTCGCCGCCTCCGTTTCGTCATTCGTCATCGGTGCGCGCCAATCTGCGGGACCAAAAAAAATAATATCAAGTAAAAAACTGGTTATGTACTAACATTACATTGACAGTTTAAATGCAAAAATTTATAAAATTATCTTTCAATTGATGCACCCTGATAGTTCAACATAGGTACCAGGAAGAAAGTGATGGGAAGTATGGCCATCTAGACCGGACGCGCGCGATCCGCGATGAATTGTCCGCAAACAATACCGGCTGTGCAACGGTCTGCTTCCGTACTAGTTCCGGAATGTTCCGGACTTTCTAATTGATCTAACCATTTTTCGTTTAAATACAAATGAGTATTCTTATTATAAAAATTGACAAAACTATAAGTGGATATATTGACTCGATGCAATTTTTAATTCATACATTTAACACCAATTGACAATTGTCGATGCAATTTTTAATTCATACATTTAACACCGTTAGTTGATTTTTAGTTTAGATTTATTAAATAATGTTCAAAAAATGATCGGTATTACAAACACACAAAACAATGAGTGGGACGACAGGATGACATGAAATTAATTTTCATTCCCCTCGAAAAAGGAAATCGCACGGAGGCGACGGGAACCAGAATTGACAGCAATCAAATAAGGATGTATCATGTGAAACCCCTGATGAAATTCATTCAATTGACAATTGTCCATGTAAGTAAATAAGTACTTAAATGTTGCCTTTTTAATTTGCTGCATGTATTTGTTGTTTATAGAATTTTTAATAAATATTAAAAATCACAAATCACGTGTAGATATATTCTCAATTAAACAATACACAATATTTTGAGTAGAATAATGTTTTAGACACACTTTTCACGCATACTGTATATCAGCGCCATCTCTTTGCTACGCATGAAACTACATCACGATATTTCCGAACGTGCACGATACATCAGCGCCAACGGAACTTACGCGAAACTTCGTTTAATGGAGTACGTTAAACATTTAAAACATATCTTCGATTTTTAAACGTGTAAAATTGTTTAATAAATTAACAATTAAATATTGAAAATGTTTCGAAAATATGCAAGAGTTTAAATAATGTTCTCTAAAACATTTAGCAAATTTATTTCTATTACATGACAAGACAAAACGCCCACATTAAGAACAAAACAGACATGAATAAAACATTGCTTTGTTTTGTTACCTAACGGGCTATCGTATTTGCTTTAGTTCGTGCCATTTTATAAATCATCAGGGCTTGCATTTACGTTATATCTGATGCTAGATTTGAATTACTACAACTCGGACATAATGCGCAGTTATTTCTCTCTTTATGGGAAGTGATAAAATGAAAATACTGTTAATTCATTGGACAACACAGCCTATAATACAAGCAAAGAGTACTTGGCTTGGATTTTACAGTTGTTTGCGACATGATGACCATACCAAAAGGACTATAGTTTCTATCATTCAAATAATAGAGGATAAGTGTAGAGTGGCAGTGGGAGCAAACCCACCGACATATAACAGAAGTGTGTAAAAGAAATTGGTTACCAATAATATCACAAACATTTACTATAATATATTTGGGAATTGAACCTAACGTGTAGAACCGACTGTCAACTGGTACTGAGTTTCCTTGCATAAATGTCTATTAAGTAATCTACTCAGAATTAAAAAAAATAAAACATAACTTCCTTCCAATTTTAAAAGCAACAAGAGTTGCGTGTTAACTGTAAATAAAACATTATAATGATATCGTTGGTTTATGATAATTAAAGTTTCATTAAAATTAACACGAAGCATTTCCTTCGACAACTTTATCTGAGAACGTCCACATTATTTACCCTCAAATTTGTACTTGACCCAGAAAACTGCTCACAAAATATAATGTTAATGAGAAAATTATATTGCTTACGGATCGTTCAGTTTTAAAAAGCTTTTTGTTTCAATGCCAATTATTTTTAAATATTTTTATACAAAATACAAAATTTTAGGATATTTTTTTAAATTCATCATCATCATCATCAGCTCACTATACGTCCCCACCGAGGGGCTCGGAGCCTACCCTAAGTTAAGGGTGATTAGGCCATAGTCAACCACGCTGGCCAAGTGCGGGTTGGTTGACTTCACACATATCTTTGAATTTCTTCTCAGATATGTGCAGGTTGCATCACGATGTTTTCCTTCACCGTAAGAACGTCGGATAAATGTACATATGTAAATCGGAAATCGAAAAACACATTGGTACATGGCGGGATTCGAACCCAGGACCTGCAGATTGCAAGTCAAGTGCTTGACCACTGCGCCACTGACGCTCTTATATTTTATTTATATTTAAAATTAAATTAGCCTAACTAATTAACGGATAATATTTATAAAGTAGATTGACTTGTCCAATGGTATCCACAATAATGTTTAAAAACGCTAATTATTAAAATCGTATGTGAATTTAATAATCATTATTGACGTAGGTAAAAGTGTAAAAGATTCATCTTACTGAAATATTGCACGCAATAGGTATTGAAAATTAAATTGGAAATTATCTCAAAGCGGTGGGACTAAGCCCCGGTTATTTGGTACACACGACAACCGCCAGCCAAACCGCAACGGTACGAGAACGGAGTTCCGAAATATGAAACTAAGGAAATTTGAACTGACCAATAGTGAAGTACATAATATTATAAAGTATGTATATTTAACTTAAATAATACCGAAAATCATAAAAAATAAGGTAATGATCACAGCCAAAATATCAATAAAACATTTTGCTCTTATGTTATGTTATGTTTTTAATTTTTGTCTTATTTTACTTTTATGAAGTAATAACATAATTACGACTTAACAGTTCAAATGGATAAATTCAACAATCGTGCGAAGTAAATACGTACCGCAAACAAAATGAACGACCAAGTCTAAATAAACACTTCACATGAAATGTCTATTTCTAGAGTATCTTTTCACTAAACACTCGTAACAAAAACAATACAGGGAACAAATATTAGACGTACAATACTAACAAAATCAATGCAATGGTTACTAAATTTTATAGAAACAAGTGTGTGGTGCAATGTTCATTGCTATGACGACACTATAAGCTCGTTTTCCCTCCAAAACGAACGCATGCGCGTTTACTAGAAGCATACCTTATAATTCCATGGTATGATATATTACTAAGCATTTTAAACCTTAACTTCAAGTCTTAAGGTTCTTATTAGTATAACAATAATATAACAAGAGGGTTGCGTGTTTGGTTCAACGCTTTTCGTTCGTACTTGATGATAGGTTTCAGGGGCAATTTTCTTATAGATATTAAAGTATAGACGCATAAGTATGGTTGTAACATGAGGGGAATGTTTTCTCATTTCCAATTCATTTCAAGATTGGCTTACGCATTATCTGTTAGCGAAATCAGTTCCCGGTTTGATAGATTGCTCTAATGATATATTCAATTCACAGAATCCTTTTCAATGACTGAGATTACAGACAAGATAAAGAAGTAAAACAAAAACAAAAATTTTTGGGATAGATTAAAAAACAAGTGCAAAGTTATAATGAAATTAAATTTGGTTAAATTGGCAATTTCACTTCTTTTCTTTTCTAAATTGTTTAAGATAAATTATTGACTTCTAGCGACGATAAAAATAGACAATTAAAAGCATATAATTCTACACTATCTATGTATTTTCAACTCATAAATAATACAAAAAGTTTCAACATCCCTGGCCACCTTCAGCCAGTTCATTTGGTTATTTGGTTTAGGAGCTTAAAGTCCAAAGGTTGTAATTCGTTTAAATTATTCAAATTTAAACTAATGTCATTATGCAGCTCTCCCCCCGATAAGGGAAGATCAAAGAGATGTTTTCTCATGCATTTTTATGATGCTAGAGCGAGAAAACAGACAATCATTAAATTGAGTTTTCTTTAGAGTAAGCAATTGTTAAAAATCATTTCGTTTCGATTAAACAAGTTGCTAATTAAAAATCAATAAGCTTGAAAAAAATCTATTTCTGTTACAAGAAAATTTACGCTTCTACAATTTAAACTATTTATCTTATCGTCTTTTTGCACTGAACTTAAATAAAATAACATTATCGGGTTAACCTATTATATAAAATACTATTAACTTAATAGTGTTTTATTTAAGTAACAATTTACAGATTTAAAAAAGCAAAAAGCAATTAAAATACGCTCTTACCGAGGCTTCCATTGCCGAAACGTTCATACAAGTGTATTTAGCTATCTCAGTTTTATTCATAGAATGCAAGAGAGACGACAATATTTTAATATTCATGTTTCGTGAGTGGAAACTCATTTAATGAACACGTTTTGATGTTGAACCACAACATTCATAGACAATGACAGGTGGATTCTCAAGGCAATAAAAACTATTTCATTACCTCTTTTTTGTTCCTCACTGCATTTAAGATTGTATACAAAATTCTCGAGATAAATTATTCAATCTGATAGTTACACAGTCGACTAATGTTGGAGGTTAAAACGGATAGGTTTTTTAGAACGAATAAAATTAATGTACACTTCTAAGTAACTGATATAGTCAGGAATAATATAAAAAGAACTTTAGTTAAGTAATTATTCACAGAAATAAGATCTACACAATACATATTAGTATAAGATTTATTCTAATAACATACTCTTATTGAATCGACAGATTCAAATGGATATCTGTAAAATATAATATGTAGTCGTCTCTGGACTGCAACAGTCTTGCTACAGAAATTATTTATTTTCTACAAGTTAAATCTTTATAGAAAATTAGACTGTCTATACTATTTTTAGACATTATTAATAAGAATCCTTTGGAGCGAATGACGTGCTTTCATTACAAAGTCCAGTGTCAGAATGCATAGGGAAGGGACACAAACGTCGACATTTTAGTAAGGCTAGTGTTGGGTCAATACACTGCCAAATTTTTTTCTAACACTATCTATATGTTAAAATAGAAAATAGTACTGACCATATGTTAGTTTACATACTGATAGATTTATTATGAAGAAAACTAATACTTACTTTCTTTAAAAAACTTTGTGATAATTTTAATCCCCCATATATCATGTCAATTAAAATGATATCATTATCATATCATTACAACAGTCGCTATGTGAGTCACGGGTGATCTGTATTCAGTCGGCGAACGAGACTCGAATGATTACGGGCGCGACATGGGTATACATTAGTAGGGGTCACGGACCACCCCCGTCGTGGGTTTACATGGCGACTGTTATTAGAATAGTGTTCTATATTCTGTTAGAAAGAAAATCCGAAAATGTGACAGTGTATTGACGCAACACTATCCTTACTAAAATGTCGACGTTTATGTCCCCTTACTATTCACTCTGACACTGGTCTTTGTAACGAAAGCACATAGGTTTATCAATAGACATAAATAGAAGCGTTTTATGACATTACATTTTTCTTTGCGGTAGATAAAGATAAGAGGAGCGTGAAACAGAATAAGTTAGCAAGAACAAGCCCTTTTAAGGGGTGAGAGTTATCAATAATTAAAAATTTAAGACATAGAATTAGAATAAATCATCATATATGGAGGCGTACTTCGACAGGCTAAGATTTCTCTCAGAGAAATTGATCCCCGGATAAAGGCGACACGTCGCCGTCGCCACCACGACAAAGTGGGATAAGTCACACGCTGAATATTAACTGATTCTAGCGACAGATGTCGCGATAGGGGTGTCGCGACCTCACGTCGCCGGCGTTTCGCAACGAGCGCGACGCTCGGCGCGCCGGCCGGCGGGTTAACCCAGACAATTAGGGTTGCCACTACAGTTTAATTAAGCATCTTTTTCAATATCATGCCTTTTCGTTACAAAACACTTTAAAAATATTCAAATTTTCATTAGACGTTATCATAAATGGCTAAAACGCTCACTTATGTTCGTCCGGTGTCGGCACCGACCAGTTTCAGGCACATCTGGGGCCCTTCATCAGGGAGTACGATACTGGTATAATTTCAAAACACTATTTTTTATTTTTATTTGCAAATATTTAATTGGAGTAGAATATTGAAAATTGCAAATTTCAACCCTAGATGTCTACCCCATGTATGGAAGGGTGACGCATCGACCACTTTATCGGACACATCATTGCACCTATGTATGTCTGCATGTATTGCATCAACGTATTTAGAAGACATTATTAATATTTAGCTTACACTAAAGTTAATTTTAAATACGATCACATGGAAGGTGTCTATATATCTTCATTCTGTTCGTGAACGCTAGCGAAGTATTCAACAGTTCAATGAAACGACGCATGCAATTTTTTACATTCAATATTAGTTATTCATTTTATTTCCCTGGTTCTAGTGTCATGTTAATGTAATAAATCATCACTGTATTTACTGCTTTACTGTTAATTGGCCGAAGTTAACGAGATGCTACAATCATAAACATGTCTCAATACTCGATAGACGAACACGAAATAGGCCGCTTCGGTCACGAGGATGTACTCGCGCTTGTGGTGTGAAAAGTACCGTAAAGATATCATCTCTGCCTACCATACCCACAGATGCGACGATAGCCACGCGCCGATTCCGAACCGGAAACGTAATGGCTAACCTTAATACGAGACGCTTTCACCGGGAGATAAAAATTTTATGTCCTCTCTGACATGTAAAAGGATGAAGAGAGATTAAACTTGGGCGAGGTCGTATGACGCAATGTGCACTTAGAAATGCATTGAACCGCTCGAGTCAGTCTGTCTAGCAGTTGGTAAGCTAGATACGAGGTGGGATTAGCGAGGCGATGAATCGAACCATGTACCTTTCTCTCGTTGCTAACAAATGAGCCGGGATGCAGCTTTTGATTTATTTATTCAAATCCGATGGGCGACGCCGAGTCAGCGCCGACGCCGGTCACGTCTGCCCGCGCTCGCAGCTCGCGGTTTGCAGTTGAGGCACGAACGACGAGGTGTTGCTGATCCCAGATATCGCCAGCGCCGCTTATTAAGTTCATCAAACTAAAGGTTATAGTATTATGAACTGTAATATCGTGTTCCTCTTTCTATCTTCTCTTCATGATTTATCTAATGCCAAGCTTTCACTGTCACCGTGTGAACACGAAATGTAAGCATTTGAAGCTGTACTGAGATGAGATGAAATTATACAATTCGTTATTACATACTAAAGTATTTTATATTAACATAAAATCAATAATAAACAAACAAGCGGCACAGTAGTTGCGTTTGTGCGCGTTGTTTCGAATAAATTAAATACGCAAATCGACATGTACAATTAGGGAGGATTGGGGCCCCGAGCTCCGAGCCCCCGGTAACACAACTCTTTGTTGATATTATCCCCAACACAAATACGGCATTACGTGATTAGGACATTACAAAGGGTTCCCCCCTTCCCGTTCAAAAGGAAGGGTTACTGCATTTAAAAGCAATATATTACGTATATTATAGAAGGTAAATGTTCAACATTGTTGGTTGAAAGAGTAAAATAGTATAATAGAATTAAATCTTAATTGTTGTTTTCATCATTTTTGTTGCATTAACATTTCACCATTCTCTGTAAATAAATGCAAAAAGAAACGATGTTAACATTTCAAACCAACATATGTTTAACTACGTAACTGTTCTAAATATATTTGGTTAGTATTGTTTCATATATATCTGTATAATGTATCCCAATTATAATGTATAATTTAACTGACACTAACAAACATATGAATTGTGCCAAACTAAACTGTAACGTGAATTAATGCATGCGTAGATAATGCGTATATCAACACTGGCATCAATTCTTTTTAATTCGGCACAGGTGTAGCAATCGATCACACAACAGCTGACTCGTTCGCTTGTCATAGTTCGACAACAGGTATACAAAATGCCATACAAACTTTATAACGGCTCGCTACTCCACCCGAGAACTATCTAGCTTAGCTCACAATTTTAAAAGCCATGATGTAATGCGCAGGAGCAAAAAAATATTTTGTTCTACTATGTGAAGGGTTGCGAATACATCTTCAGTTCTCTAGTTCATCTGATATTACGATTGTCCAATAGTATCGGATCAGATTTAGGCATTAAGCAACCCCATACTCGTTTGTCATCTTACACGCTACGAGCTGACATAAAATTTGCATCTTTTAATACCAATCGCGACTCAGTTGCGTGAGCGGCACAAAATATTTGAACGGTTAACGCTCGTTCCGCTTCTATCCGGAGCCAATTCATGATCATACAACTATAATTACAATACGTGCTATTTTCGGCGCAAAAACAAAGTCATGTATGCATTTGCTGTTATTGCCAAGGTGCTTGTATCTATTTCCCGGTTGTTATTCATCGAAATGTATTAAGACTTACATTCATTAAAGTGTTACACTTGACCACAAAGATCGTAAGACATGAACTTAATTTTCAATTGACAAAAGAAAATTTTGACTTAAGCCCTCATTCGTATAGGCGTTTTTTTATCGCGCGTTAAAAAAAACGCCCGTAAGAATGACCGCTTAGTGTATCCTATATTTAATGTATAGTGCAGTATTCTGTCCTCAATAGTATGAATACTAAACCAATACCAATAGTGTTATACCAATTGGTAGGTATACACTGCATAACTCATTTTTATTCAGAGGTCGACTGCAGTCGCTAAGTTGGTCATGGACTAAAGACCATTCTAGTCAAAAGGGACTGTTGATTTTTACTAAGATATCGTGATAGTACAAAGATAAATGCCTTTTATTTTATAAGTTATACGATAGTAAATGGAGCAGGATGTTATGTTTAGTACGTTTCCTTTGTTATCGTAAACATTTTTAATAAAACAAAAATGTTCTGACAAAGAAAAACTCTTAAATCAATACATAGATAAAAAATATAAAGTACAAAATATCAGCAAAGTATATTAAATGAACGCCTACACTTAAAGATATAGGCGCATAATATAAATATTTAACGAAATTTTTAAACAACGGAAACAGTTATCACGTCCAAGAAACTTTAAAATTTCGTTTTACAATAACACACAGCAAACTAAAGAAAATATCAAGAATGAATGTATCCGATAAACTAGAGCGTTCACTATCGCTATAAATTGTGCCCCGCCTACGTAGATGCACTGTCAAAATGATCTCTCATCGAATGTATTTAGAGAATGATTGTGATCAGATTCTCGAACGCGGCAGACAGCGACTCAAGGCTGCCAGTGAGAACACGTAACCGCAACCCGCTCATCTCATAAAGAATGCATTAATTAACATCCTACTAGTTTTTACGTCAACAAATCACTTTTGTTATTTGTTAAAATGTAAGTATTAGGTCACGGCAGCCAAATTCACTTAATTATTTCTCAAACTATCTCACATAAATTACATTTTTAAAGAACACAAGCTTCTTAGTTGTTATTCATAACCCTTAAAAGTCACATTTGTTCACTTAAAAACATACACTGACATTAATTATAATTGTTACTACAACAAAATGCAACAACAAAGGCAGACTTAAAAATTGAAACGCCCCATTAAAACTTTCACCCCGTCTGGCGCACCCATATATGGGATGATATCTGAGAAACGAGAGAAGCCCGCAAATTTATTATATGCAATTCAAAGTGAGTTTACTTTTTAAGATGACTCCGTATTATTACAGGCCATCCTCTTAATCTCCATCGGACATATCTCGTATTGCGGTCGCACAGAAGCTGAAGAATGGCTTTATTATTATCTTTATCAAGTAGTGTTCGTAAACACACGAATAATCTTACAACACCCACACAAACCAATCTCAACTGATTAATATTGAATCGTATGAGACGCTCTCGTCAGTGCTATATTGAGACTGTATATAAAATTAAATTTAACAATTCAATTAAAAATTATCGACAATAAAGTTAAAATACACTTTTTTAGTTAGCATTAAAATATTAAATGCCAATAATTTCATTCTAAATGGTTTAATAGGATTTTATTTTAGAGGGATTCATAGTCGGATAACTACATAATACGTGACATCGAGCCGATGAGATTTCAAACGTTTTAAGTGTGAAATACAAACGTTAACTTTACGTTTAAAAGTAATGTTAAACTCGTTCAAGATCGTTACAGAACGTTGCCCCTCACAGCTCACAGCAGTGATCGGATAATAAAAATAAAATGAACATAATAAATTGAATTACGTCACAGGGCCTATGACGCGGAAAGGTCTCTTTTGTTCGTTGTGTATTACTTAAAGCCGTTGACTTGATACAAAAAATATATAGTAAACTAAATTATAAAGATTTGAAACACAGCAGATAATCTTATCATTTTAAAAGTATGGTTTGTTTCAGAAGCATGACCCTTGAAAATATGAAGAAAATGATTTTTGCCAAAGATATAAATTGTTTAGCTTCAGGTAATAAAATTATATCTTTATACTATCTGATTTAATTCCTATTAAAATTATCATGCATAGAATTTACACATTATCCTCAATTTGATTTATGGTCTACTTAGGGTTGTAAATCTTCTTTTAACTCCCACAACATCGTCTGTACAGAATGATTATAGGGTGAATCATAGTTGGTACTTAACACATACTTGTACCTACGCAAATAAACTTAGAAAAAGATATAGGATTGTTTAAACTTTATACATACTTTATCTTAAACTAGCTGTGGCCCGCGACTCCGTCCGCGTGGATAAATAAAAAAACTTAATACGATAAGTTATATAAAGTTATGTTATTATGATAAGTTAAATAAAAAGCAGCTCTGCAAGGCATAAATTCGAAAAAGAATAAATAGTATCCTATGTCCGTCTCCTGGCTCTAAACTACCTCCTCAACAATTTTCAGCGATATCGGTAAAGCCATTCTTTAGTTATAAATAGACGACTTTCTTTCATATATGTATATGTATTTAGAAATTTTTGTTTTTATTTTTAGTTGTCAATCAAAAAATGTGAGTCGAGGGACATGATATTTTATTTATTCAGTCAAGGGTGTACACCCCATTGCAACTAAGGGTAACACCCCACTCCTTAATACAACTTGCAGCCCCTGAATATTGTAGATAAATGTTTCAAACTCAAAATGCTGATACGTATTTGAAGGGGCTGTCTAATGAAATTATATTAAGTTCATTGACTTTATTACTTCAAAGTTATTACTTCTTATTTTACATAATTTTAAAATCTACTTGCTAATCTAATAAATAATCAAAATGATGATGACCTTATATAAAAACAGGAAATGCAGATAATAAAGTCCCGGTCTAATAAGTAAGTTAGAACTAAACTTTGCTAAACAAATTCAACAAGTATCCTCTCTCCTCGTCAATATATTGACATTAATAAGTAGAGATAACGAAAGGTTCTCGAGGATCAATACAAGCATGTAAGCAATCATGTCATCCGCAATTCCCGAAGCTGATAGATAAATTAAATAGATAAGACGTTAGCCAATTGCTCCAATTAGGTACCAGCGGGTGAAAGCTCATGGATATCTTATTGCAATTTCGATATAACTTCCAATCTTATAAACAAGGTAAGATAAATCAAAATCAAATCACGTAAAACAGACAGTTATTTTATCTAGAAATTGTTAGAAAATATAATAGAGAGTAAATAATTAATTTCAAACACACAAACAACAAAACTTCCAATAATTTATACTTACACATTGTGTATAAAGTTAGTACGCATGTATGGCTTACTTCACACGAAGACTCGAAACATAAAAGTGAATTATGTTAAAATTGTATGAACGCAGAATTTGTAGCGCTATTGTTAAATACAAGGAAAAGCAGATACGCAAGGAATTGACTTGAATGAAGTCATAAAACGTTTTCAAACAGATAATAGGCGAATATTTAAATCGTACTATTCATTAGATGAGTGTTTTAGTATGAGAGAAATCTACAAGAAGGGTCTCTCTTAATTACCAAATAACAACTTTGACTATGGCAGTTAGTTTACTAAGTTGAAGTCAGTCTTGCCACAGATACAGAAAATGTCGCGATAGTTCATCAATAACGTTAAACAATTCTCTGTATTTTCCAGTCTGATTACTTCATTAAACGGAGATTCGCTGGAGACATTGATTGATGCGAAATATCTGCGATCCATTTTGGACTAAACACATCTATCATCCGGCAAACATGTTTCTTATAAGACGCAAATTTTAAAGCTATTAACCAAATTGCTATAGCAAACAATGTAACTAGTCAAAACTATTCGTTATGGTAAACATTTAAAGACATAAAATAAGCCTTAAGCATCACTGATGCTATCAGCAACTCTCCATTAATTTAATTACTGTTTTTGAGTGTAATTATGAATTATAATTATAGTTACTCTTATATCAAAAGAAACGCCTCCAAACAACAACCAGTAAATAATAATCGGCTTAGAATTATACCGATCCACAATGGACAGACAACAAAAAAAAGATGGCGTAAAATCGATAAACGTGTTCAAACGATCATGACAATAATGGAGTTCATTACTAACGTGATGGTCACTTACCATAACACCAGGTCTGCGATCTAAATATGGAAGATGACGGCATGTAAGGAAAACTAGTAGTTGACCACGTGCAGTGATTTAAGCCTTGTAGGCTATCGATAGATAGCATCCACTTATAAATTTAAAACATTAAGCCGTACTTGGCTGTGATAAAATTTTATTTACTTACTGATGATAGTGGATGATTATAAAAATTGGTATTGAAAACGAATTGGAATTTATTCAAATTTAATCATATATAAACTGTGTTTGATGCTGCAATTCCTAAAAATCTTAATAATATTACAAATGCAAATCTTTAGATGTTTGTATGTTTGTTTGAAGGTATATCCGGGACGGCTCTACGTATCAGGCTGAAATTTGGCAAAGTTGTAGAACACAGTATAAAAGAACCATAGGCTGCATATACATTAAAAACAGTTAAATATATTTACAACATATTTTCCACGCCGTAAGCGATGCGTCGAAGATGTTTCGCTGTAATATCCTGTAATTATTGTAATTACAATTACAAAAATATGCAGCGTCGGTGTTTTCCATTACTTGAATGAAATTACGAAATAATTCGATAAAGCGAAAGTGGACTTCACTGATTACTTGACAACTGGCCAGCATTTTTTACTCACATGTTTTAAAGACAATAGGTCATAATGCAATCTACATATGAAAACAAAGGCGTAGTTCTTTGAAAATTTAACGAATGCAACAAACAACGATAGCGTAATCGCTCAACCACTTAAACCGGGCAATATAATATAAAACATGGTTTTAAACGTCGCCCTGCCGGTCCACGCCGACGGAGAAATGTCGTCGACCTCATACAAAAACTATTATACGTAAGCTAACCATTATAATAGCTAATTCGCCGTACCGCACGCCACATTGAAATGGCAATTGTACTTTAGTTACTGGAAACTATTTCTATATAAGAGTTGACAAAAAATTGCAATAGAATAAGTACCAAAAAATATAACGCGTGCCATTAGTTGTTTTTACGATGTCGCCTCAAAAAAAAAACTAGATAAATGTTTTCTCGTTTTAAATGTATTAGGAGAATCGTAGCTAAAATTGTTTACAAACTTAGCTATTACAAGGAAGCTTATATTTCTAGATATATATCCAAATTGGGACATTTGATGTTCCCTGTGCTTCATCATGTTGGTCAACAGGTTGATAATATTGATTTTTTTTTAGTTTTTCGTAGTTGCCAGTTACACATTGCTACAGGTGCCGTCAATTACTCGGTAACTGTACTAGAGGGCATGAATTTGTACAACACTTAGCTGTTTGACAATAGTGAATTGTGGACTTGGGTCTAATTTGTAGACATCACAAGATTAGTCAAACTCACGTCTCGCGACATGTATCCAAAAGGTTAACGACCTTCATAAAAATAAATTGATTAACAACGAATACAGTACTACTGTTATCACTTTAAGATGCAGTGTTTGCTGAATGATTTTGATTTTGACACACTGAGAACCGGTGTCCCGCAAATATTGACTTTGATACGATCTTTTCATTCAAATATTGGTAGAGCAAACATTTGCTGAATTTTGTCAAATCATTACAGATGCAGGCTCGTGCTAACAATGTTATTCACATAAACATAAAAATCTTACGTATTTAAATAACAGTGTTGGTAACTCATCTTTTTACTTTTATGAAAAGAATAAAACCTTTGCATTTTCTAACCGTAGAGCGTCGGTGGCTCAGGGGTCAAGCAATTGACTTGCAATCTGCAGATCCTGGGTTCAAATCCCGCCATGTACCAATGTGTTTTTCGATTTCCAATTTTCATATGTACATTTATCCGACGTTCTTACGGTGAAGGAAAACATCGTGATGCAACCTGCACATATCTGAGAAAAAATTCAAAGATATGTATGAAGTCAACCAACCCGCACTTGGCCAGCGTGGTTGACTATGGCCTTCATCCTTAACCTAGGGTAGGCTCCGAACCCCTTGGTGGGGACGTATAGTGAGCTGGTGATGATGATTTTCTAATCATAAGAACCTCTTGTTTCAAAGACGTACGTAAGAAGTACGTACGCACAATCATCCTCATCAACCGTTTGTTCGATTTCCTCGTTGTACAAAAAATATAGTAGGTAAGGTACGTTTATAAAAATCATGCGCGTAACGTGGTTTCGTTTCCTAGTCCATGATATATAATTTACTAGTTTAACCTATTATCCGAAGTAGTAAATTATATCTAAGATCTAACAGAAACGTTTCCCGCGCGACCTTCAAACTGTCAGGCAAGAGCAGCGAATACAACGCACTCGGCATGTGACACACAATTACAAAAGCGAGACGTTAGCGAATCTTACTGCCTGTAACGGACTGGACACAAAGCGGATTTCGTTTACTGCCTAATAGAATCGGTTACTAAATTATTCAAACTTTCGTGAGACATTATAATGAACTTATATAAAAACGGCTAAACACTCACGTATCGTCCGGTGGCGTCTGGCAGCACTGACTCGAACTCACCTCAACTCCGACTCGGGGTTCGAAACTGGGCGGTGTCGCCTCCGGACGAATATACGTGATTGTTTAGCCGTTTTTGTATAAGTTTAGAATCGGTTACGTGTAAATTCATTAAATATTCACACTATCGCTTCGCTTTGGTTTCGATTCACTTTTGTGTGCTGCAGGTCTCAGAACAACGATACCATACAATACATACGCGTTTTTGTTACACAAACATAAATTATCGCCAATGAGATTGACAGTACCAGATTTGCCATGAAATCATGACTCAGTCGATGAAAATTGGATATCCTTTTTAATATCAGTTCCCTTAGTATTATTTATTTATTTAACTCACTTTTAACCCTTATTTTGAAATCATTTTACATTAGTAAAGCAATACCTTAATACAACATCTGCAAACAGCAAACAAACGGATTATGATATCTATAGCTAAAGCCACTTTCATTTCATTTTCATTGTGAATTTTCATTACTTAACCGCACTGTCTGTGACAAGAAGCGTAAAAATAAACAATAGCAACCTGACCTATTTAAAATAGCTATTTTATAAAACTGGGGATATCATTTTGTATACATTTGTGTTACGTAGCAAAGAAATTAATTCCACTTCGTAATAAATTGTATATAATACAATCTTAGTAAAAAAATATATTAAAGTTTATTAACGGAATTGTGTCTAGGGTTTAAAAGATTAGAAATTTGTTCAGTTCCACTAGTTTACGCATTAGAGGAAAGATCAATCAAAGCTCACAGGATCTGGCTAAGCGACGTTAAAATGAGCAATCAATCATCGGTTTACGAAAGAACAAAACGTCGTCTATCACGTTTATTGCTACTACACAATCTGCCCGTCAGTTTGTATGTACGGATATTACTTATTAAGGCGTAAAACTTGACAACATTTCAAAATATATATGTGAAGTTAGAATCAAGTAAATAATATTCTTTTTGTACGCACTTGACACTATCTTTGATTGTTAACATTCAATAAAATTGTGAAGATCAAGGATCAATAAACAAGGTGAAAAAAACTAGGTTAGATGTCAAAGTCAACGTGTAGATATTCATCGACATAAAGGTCAAGTTCCATAGTTCAATACCTAGCAATATCGAAACATTTCGAAAAATACCAAATTGACGTCTAGTAACAAGTTGATATCTTTCATTTTAATACAAATGATGTAATCAATCTATGCATTTGTACCAAAAGTGAGGACTTTTGGTACATAATACCAAAAAATGTAACACAACATTACAAAACTCATTTCATTTCGGACAAGTAATAAGCCACAAACGCCCACGTATCTAACTATACCCATAATAACAAAGTAACTCATCAATCATCCTAACATATGTGTGCTAGACTTATTAAAAACAAATTAGAGCGAATTTGGAGTAGTACGGGCCTTGAGGGTCTAAAATAAGGCCCTCTTGCTCGAAATGAATGTCGAATAAGTACCAAATTACAATAACAAGGCCAAACACAACAAAGTTGAGCGTGAAATACTATTGTGTTACCTTAACAATAACAAGACTTAACAAAGAGACATTTTTGACATTTGTAAAAAATTAAATATTCTGATGATTGTATCGAAAAAACTCAACAAAGGTTAAATAATTAGTAACATTCACTTGTTTAAGAAATTTTTTAAAATACCACGTGCATATTTGAATACTAAAAAGATCATATTGAAAGTTGAATGACCCATCAGCCTTTTTAATTTACAAACTTAACAGTAGTACATAAAGGCCTCAAAAATGTTTAGCAAATATACAAATGATGTAACCACGTAATGTAGTCAACAAACGTACCACAGAGTACGTGTGATTATGATCTAAATACGCCTAATCTCTGAATGGGGTATCACACGTCAGTCCTACACACGGCCTTGCGTTACAATGAACAGGGGGAACGATTCCTTATCACTGATTTATGACTGATTATGTTGATGGCACAGTTTAAAGACGGTCTTTACGCTGCGAATAGTCGCAGGAAAACTATTGTGCATTGTGTGTAAATATTAAACCATTATATAGTTGTGAAATATGGAGATTCGTTATGTAGTAAGATTATTTACAATTAAGTAATGTAAATGTTCAGTTACATAAAACTTACGATAGTAGATAGTAATTTTGGTGCTATTCAAAATAAGACAAGATAACAATACGTTTGTCTTGTCTTATTTTGTATATTCCTTGATCATTAATGCTTCATAAATTTAGTACCGCGTTGTCAAGGAGTAACTACTACGTTTTACGTGCAACAATTGCATTCCATCATGAGACGGCCCCGGGCACCGACCGCGACTTTGGAGAAACGCGCGCAAAAACCACGACCCCATCGACGTCGGACCTCCAATTTAGAGCTGACTTATTGTGTTGTAAATCGCATTGCGCTAGCAAAACCGCTCAATTCAATGATAAAGATAAATTGCAATGCCAGCGGACAGCGCCTGCGGTGTCTCCCTGAACTGTAGTAATTTCTAACAAATGTACAACTATATTTGCAAAATTTATGTATTACAATTTCGAAATTATAATAAATTATATCTTTACGTCTCATATCTTCCTTACTTGCGTATTAAGATTTTAACCGTTCTAAAATTTCAACCGCATGATTTGAAATCGGTTTTAAAACCAATTCTAATTTTACTACAGCACTATTACATACTTACAGTTATCTAGAGTTAGCTGTATTTGCCCTTTAACAACATTCCTAACTTTCCCTTATATCGCTGTGTGTCAGTTGTAAGAAATTTTAATAAAACCTGTCTGCAACAGTTATAACGACATAATAAATGCATGTCGGCGTTGAGATGATCGTACCAATTAAAATCTATGACAGTGATGGTTATGCGCGTACAATCTAATCTTTATACGCAAAGTACATAATTAAATATGCATTACATATCAGACAACTTATTTTAAAGCCTTATATATAAAGCTAACATAAGACATTATAGTAAAGTATAATTTTATAGCTCGTCATCAAAAGCTATGATTTTACGACAAGCGTTGAATGGAAACCAACAGTAGGCACTTCAAAGAAACCTAATCATCACGGGATAAAATATATGATGTGTGCTTGAAACAGGATACTTACTAGCATTTCTTAACTATTAATATAAAAAAAATCCAAACTATAGTAAACTCAAAGTGAATATGTATAAAGCTATGGTATGCAACGATCCAACTAGTAAATCAACTTTTACATCGTTGAACAAATACGTCAATTAACGTCCAAACAAATCTTATAGATGAATGCGACAGGAAATGTCACTGACCAGCACAACCCGTAATGGATACACGCTTAATGGAACTCTAAAACATTTTATTAGGCGTCGAAGCGACGTCCGTCACGACGTATCGACTGAGACGAGGATAATTAAAGGATTTTCAAAGGACCGGAGCTAAAGCGACAACACATACAAAGACGCACGCCCACGCTCATATCTCTGTAACCTTGACTTCTCAATACATCTGTCACAGAGATTTACGTATCCAAACTCACGCCTCGGCACTACGATATTAGAGAATTCATTAAGTATTGCTTCAATTTGAATTTTATATTAAAACCTCTCTAAAAAGTATTAGGGTACAAATTGAATGCAACAAAAATAAGTATCAACCATTTTCTTCTATGTACATATACTTTGAATGTTTGTTTCTTGATAGAACTAACTTTATTGGAAAGTTCCAATATGTAACTTATTAAAAATGGTCAGTTTATTAGTTATAGTAAAAACAATAAGTTAACTTTATTGAATAAAGTATCTATTGATATGATCAAGCCGCGTAAGAACACGCGTGGGATAATTGAATCGTAAATTAGCACAGCCTACGTAGTATAACGCGTTTAATGGAAGATTACTCATCATCTCAACCGAGCACAGATGATTCCTAAAATATCACGTTACAAATTATAGAACGACATCAAGAACAATTAGTCATTGTAGATCGAGCGGGCAGTAAGTTAAATTCAGCATAAACATTGTCAAAGAAATAATAATAATATCTTATTCACGAAGATGTCAAGTTTGCGCGCGCGCGGCGCTCGCCAACAATGATGAATATCGCCAAAAGGTTACGAAACTCGCCACAATTGGAGCACTGGCCACCGCCACGAACGAAGGGAGAAGAAAAAACGTTTCGTAAAAAAAGGCAAGAATTGTGTAAGCTTGGAGTACATTTCAACAGGAAACTTTCGCATTCCGGACGCCTAAAGGGCAATGACCCACTTGTCGCTAATCGGTCATAATTTAATCGATTTTGCTTGCAATGACATGATTGTTTTTAACTATCACCATTTTGGCAACAGACGCATAACTCCTTAACAAAGTATTTTGATGCGAAGAATGAAATATTAACAACTTTGAACCGACCTACTTTCGACTTAACAGATTTCGTTACTCGCCTTGACTTTAAGAATGTGTTTGAGTATGGATTTTTTTTCTGTCCGCGCGACCCTATTTACAATCTTTCTCCGCCCGTTATAATGTAACTGTATCGCTTAATTTGAGCATAATCAGTTTATAAATTCAGTAATCGAATATATTTATAGCTGTTTTGTATATTGTATTAATCGTTTAAGTAACTAACACAAAATCCATTTGTGATTGGATATGAGTTGCGCTATAAACAAATGAATGTTAACAGCGGGATAAATTCTTTTGTATTACATTTTCCATCAATTCTATCGACAGCATCATCTTCTACAGGTAAACAAAATGCAGACGCAGCATTATTAAGGTACACATAACCTTATTATCTCATTCCTCATCTATTTAAATAACAAACAAACAAAAAACGAGGCATTATCACATGTCTGTCAGTGTGACGGAAGATATTCGAGACACAGAAATCTTTCCAATATCGTCATTATCATCAGCTCACTATACGTCCCCACCGAGGGGCTCGGAGCCTACCATAAGTTAAGGGTGATTAGGCCATAGTCAACCACGCTGGCCAAGTGCGGGTTGGGTGACTTCACTTTCTTTCTAAATCAGAAATCGAAAAACACATTGGTTTATGGCGGGATTCGAACCCAGGATTTGTAGATTGCAAGTCAAGTGCTTGACCCCTGAGCCATCGACGCTCTCCAATATAAAAATACTAATTTGTTTCTCATTAGTCTTCCTCGACTTTATTACTTTAAATTAAAAAATACGATTACATTCAAACTTTAAACAGTAATTATATAGTCTAATAAATTTATTATGACTACTTAAGCTTGATTATTACCCTTTACAATTTCCGAATGAAATTTCATGCCGCGTTTGGATTGATTAACCGTTTTGCTTCCGATGGCGAAATGTAATGTGTTTTAACTACGTAATAAAATTCTATGTTAACCGCAATACAAGTCTTTTGCGTTATTTCACTTATATTTTTATAACTTTAATAAATATTGATAGGTTATGCAAGTTCGATAAACGGACGATATCTCTGTTAGCTTTGAACACCTATTGCGCCGTTATCACCAACAGATAAAAGCTTATAAAATTTATAACTTCAAACATTTCTGTGGAATTGACATGTTAATGTTAATTTCACAACAGTACATATTCATTTTCGATTCTTCAAGTATTTTATGATTTAATTCAATCACCAAAATTTTAATCTATCTGTAACTAAACCATGGAACACTATAAGCATAAATTTTGGAGATTTCTTTAAAAGCCGTAGTAGGTTTTTCGACATGTTCATACACAGGCGATGAACATAAACATACGTCCAAAGACCTTACATTAACCAAACTAATCACATGGTGATAATAATTTGTAAAGCAAAAAGTTCTTGATCAATCAACACACGTGGCGTCGGTCGACTGATACAAATTTGGCCAAGCGATGGCACTTGGCATTCACAGCACACCTCAACACGTGCTTTGAACGGGCGTCTTGTAAAGCGATATCGCTTTGAACACGCCAGGGGTTCTTAGACGATGCATTGGCGTTGTACCAAAACATATTCCAACGGTAAGTAACCGGCAACATATTTTAAAATATTAGCGAACGATTGATAATAATTTATTTTCAGCACGAAAGTAAATTACTGAACTAATTATATATTGGCACGAAAAAAAACCAAAATGTCTCTCCTTATATCAGTAGCCTCATTGACCCGTACTTTATTTTGAGGCAAATTAAACAAGCGAATAACGCAGTAATAACTTACCTTTTGAGGTAATAAGATGAGAATGCGCGGGAAAGTTTACAAAGACAGTTTACAGTATTAGGTTCGAGGGGCAAATTGTAAACAAAATTTGACATTTACACACCCCTGAAATATGCTGTTGTAATAAACAGTAATTGACTTGCTAATTGTTGAGTAATAAAAACGAGAGCATAGATAGACAGGCGAGATAATAAATAAATTTTAATGAGTGTTAATAAGAAAGTGGAACTTTGTTATTAACATTTTTATTGCTGTAAATAAAGCTCGTAATAAACTTTATTGTACGTCGCAATTCATTATGTGCTTGACCTTTCCCTCGGATTCAATTCATTACATAATAGTCAACTTTATTAGGTCTTAATAATTATTTTTATTTTATAAAAAAAAATAAGTACGTGTTAAATTGTTGTGTAACTTTATTATTTTTATAGAAGTTAAGTTATAATTAATTTTTTGGTGATTTACATAAACTTATATCTTATAGGTGATGGAAATCACTTTTTATAAAATAATAAGATAAAATAAATGATTTGAATGTAAGTGATTGTGTGCAACCTTCGCGATTGGAAATTAACGTACATTATCCTCGCGAAACTTCATAATATTAAAATGTCACGGCCTAAAACACGGCGCAAAAGCGCACCTTTTTAAAGTGCATTAAATAGCCAGATGTATCGTAAAATAACCATTAACATAGGAAACACGCGTTAAAGCGAATTAAACAAATTAAAGATCAGAGATCGGAGAAGCTTGTATATCAGTTTTACGTGTAATAAGATTTTTTAAGGTCCTCTCTGCCAACGGAATAAAGACAATAATAAAATAAATACTATGAATATTTTAACTCAAATGCTGGCCGTCTTAAAATTTCTCAATTCAACATAAATTAATCAGGGGTTCGTAAACAGTCCATTTATTTTCATTACTTTCATTATCTATAATAAAATAGTAATAATAATATGTATTCATCCAGGTATTCCTTTACTAAAACCACAGTAAGATCTCACAAATGGTGTTTAAACATTTTAAAATTTAACATGGAAATGGCAAGCCAATGAAAAACAGGTCAATGCAATCCGATCACGGAAGCTAAAACAATCGCAAACACGAGGTACCACGAACCCTAACGTTCGGTTTAATGTCCGCAAGTGACGTCAATTGGCGCACACCATTATATTGGGTAACACGCGTACACTATAAGGATTCTACGAAGCGAACATTACGCTGCGGTTTGGGATACATGCGTTTTGGATACAACGTAGGACATATTAAGTGTACAGAGAAAAAGAGATAACCTGATATTTATACAATCATCCATAATTTTTATTTAATGTGTCTTTATAACTATTGTGTATCCCTTAAGGAAAATATCAGTGCAGTTTTTAACGTTAACTGTGAAAGTTAAATTAACGTTTAAAACTATCTTGCTTTTTTATGACAATACGTGTCCCTTTTAATAGCCATATTATTCTACGTTTAAAGACCTAAAGAATTTGAAATAGCGTGTGATCTAGCACCTTAAAACCCAGGCCTATTAAAACCCCAACCTATAAAATATAGAACTGAGATCTTGACATTTAACTCAAACATTCGAACACATATCGGATCAGTCATAAAAAACAATGGTGGAGCCTTCGGTACCCGCCAGTTAATTAGTGACCACGCCGATCGGTTCAGCCTTTCCGTTCGTCCTTGCGGCTTCGATCACGACGTTGTCTAGCTGCATTCTAATTACAATCTTGTGTCAATTATTTAAGTGCCAGATATTATTTCCATCTTATAATAACTTATAACAAGAAATTACGACTAACCATTTAATAAAATTTATCATTCTTAATTTTCCTCCAATTGTGGAGAGTCCTTTCTCAATTCATATTTGGCTAATAGACTGAAAATTAATATGTGTAGCCCTAAGAATCAAACAAATTCAAATTTTGTAGTCATTGAGTAAATAAGTAAATTAATTTGTACGTGTTTCTAACTAAATTTATTCTATTACAAAAGCATTATAAAATTTCTTGCAATAGTTTGACGTAAGCCAGTTTGTCAATCATACAATAACACGTTGAGCGCCACACGTATTTCTAAGACAATCCCGTTCAGGCCGCGCCGCTTATACGCACTGGTATTAAAGGGCCGGTGTTTCCGATCGCAGTACAAAATAGTTAACATTTTTAACGTTATGCCTATAGACTTTGTTTCAATTCCGCAAAATAGTGTACAATTTTATAGTTCTCATGTTACACGCTGTCAGCCACCGATGGCTGACGTGGCGCTCAACGTGTTAACATGATTTGTGACTGTATAGTACATTCAATTTTTTTATTCCTCAGAAATATTTCCTTACAATATAACATAATATTAATTACCCTTCATCAGTTTTTTACTCAACAGTATATATTTAAATATAGTAAATGAGCGTGTACCGATCCCATGGGGTCAACGATCGCATTACCAAAAAATCATTTAGCGAGTACAAAACAAAAACGGCAAATAAATAAGCATTTATTCATCACGAGGTCTCGCCGGCGGCGAATCTTGTTTGAAATAATTACAGGTCATGACGGCTGCACGTGGTTAATTATTGTTAGGTCGAGTTACAAATATGATCCTCAGCTACAAACATGCTATAGTTATAGTCGTATTATTCATCACTGACCTGGTACGGATGATTTCGACATTTTTGTTTAAGAGGCAAGCTAGTATATGGCTTTGGTTCAAAAGCTGAGATCTGCCGACCACACTAATTTACCAACACATCGCTATATTATCTAATATTATATGGTGAGGAAAATAATTTACAGAAATCAATTGACAAACCGTTGCACAATCTTGATTCTAAGTACGAATTTTTGTATCCATCTATTCTTCGAATTATTTCCCCTTCTGCATGTTTATTCAGTTTCTTGTTAATTTTATACGCCCCTCATTATATTACTAGATTTACAATAAGCCAAGTTGCCTACGCCAAGTGATCAGATGCCAAACACGATCGTCAACGAAAATATCAATTTGAGCAGTCACCTTGCAAAGATGGCCGCCGATCTTATCAATTTTACAATTTAAATTAGTGCCAGGTGTTTAGAGAAAGTTTATATATAAAGGACAGATCTTATCGTGATTTCTACGTCAAAGATATTTTACAGAAATGTAGAGTCAAAGATATCTAGTGCTTTGCCAACAACTCCTCTCATTACTAAAGATATAGTCATCAAATAGGTATTTTCTTATAAAATGTTAATTTTTGGTGGAGCAAGCAGCATAAGTGCTCGGTATAGACGTTCAGTAACAAAGTACACTAAAAAGATCACTTACAGATCAAACAAATATAAGAATTTTTAAGTATAACAAAAGAAAGACAGCAAAAAGGGACAAAATCTCTATCCCTTGTATTTTTTGTTCCAACTAGCAACTGGTCCAATCAAGTTTCGATATAAATTGGGGTCCATCGATGAACGTTGTTTGCTTGAGCAATCCTTTACAGATTGATACAAACGTGTAACTTTAATAGGATGAACATGTAAGGCTATTATGGTGTCACTTTAATTGATTATCAAAACTCCTGAATGAATTTTGGTGAAACATTTTTGCTTGCAAAATATTTTTTCCGGCTTACAGGCGTAGGCTTTCTCCCACTCGCGTAAAAAGCCTAATAAATCTCCCTGAAGTGGATGTAACTGGCAACTTTGTTTATATCAGTTGAATTAAGAAAAAACTAGATCGACAGTTTATTTATCAAGTTTCTCAAGTTTTATTATTCTTTCGTGTTTCTAGGCCAGTTGCAAAACGTTCTTGTTTAGTTGAAAAGTACGAATGTTTTTTTAAACACAGTTTATATATAAAGAAGCTGCTGTTAATGCCTCTCTCAGCGGTACTGTATTAAATATTCTACCTTGTTTATTCAATTCATTTACATTACTCACCTGAGTAGATTTTGTAGAGCGATTCCAGTAGTCCTTGCATCATCTTGAAGGTATTGAGTTGCACAAAGTTCCACCAGAATAACAAAACTGAACTCTACATTAGCGTATGAGTTACGCTTTGAACAACATTACTTCATTATTTTTAAATAATGCGACGTGTTCTCTCTGCGCGATCATCGAAAATTTTAAACAATCGCTGTGAAAAGTCCTGTATTATAAAAGTTTTTGTATTCGTTTTGAAGTAATTGAATTGCAACATGACTAACTCAATTTATGATAAATCGGAAATGTCTATAAAGTTTAGAGGTGAACGAACGTACCAACAGACAACACGGTGGCTAAATTGAAGTAACGGTAACAGCCTAGGGATCGTTATCATCAATCAGATTTGCGTAACAATCTGCTATTACTTCTTACACTTTGACTAACCGTTTCATTGGGCACGAGGAATGTGAGACCGGCTCTATACGATGTCTATAATCTATAAAACCGATGTAACGACGTAAAAGTGAATATAAATACGTTTAAATAAAAACTAAGTGTGAATGAATCGTTGGAATATTTAATTTAGCGTGATAGTGAATTATTATACTTGCAATAAAAAAACAGATTTGTCTTTAGCGTGGCGTGATAAAAATTCAAAGTTAAAATCCAAAAGAATATGTTAATATCTAAGGTCAATATAATGTTAGGTTCCTACGTCAACGCCCACGCGCAACAAAAATACAAACAGGCCTGTCACAAAGCAACAAATTGTTTATGACGATGCATGTTATGGAACTAATAAACTTGAATTGTAGGCGTAAGTCCGTCAAAGAACACATTTTATTGACGAATAATATCTAATACAAGTCCTATGTACAAAGATTAAATGATTTTTTATTCAAATTATTTCTTAAGAAACATATTTTCAACTGTCTTTACATATAGATAAAAATTGTTGCAAATGATTTTATGGCTAAGAAATACTAAAACTTTGGGCACTAATTATGATTTGTATATACTTCAAAACAAATTCAAAGAATTGTCCCATCATTAATCATTAGTAAAAATACGTTCTAACTTGAAAACTTCCTTGACCTTGCGTCAACTAATGACAGGACCCATCAAGTCTCTTTTAAAGCTATTTCAAGAGAAAATAAATATACATTGATGTAAAGAAATAGGTCAACGAATATTTTTATAAGGAAAAACTAATTTAATAGTTTCGTTTTCGTTAAAAAAATCGTAAAATATTCTAAAGAATCCAACAGGAATAGTTTAAAATCACGTAGCGCCTTCATAAATAATGATAAAAACGTGTCGTAAATTAAAAAAAATAACGCTAGTAAAACGAGGAACGGTACTGATGCCGAGCTCGTCAATATACAAAAGATTTTTTAAAATAGAATTACTGAAAACAATACCTACATAACTCTACCAAGACATCAAAAGTTCTAAAACAAATTTTTACCTAAATATTGTCAGATTGAGAGTTAAACCTAAATATTAGGCAGCTCACGTAATACTTGTTTAAAAATCTTCGTTCGACACAAATTACGCAGACATTTGTGACATACTTGACTGTCTCGGTGTATTTATGGACATATGCTTTAGTCTTTCAGTGAAACTAACGAATGGTAAATTTAGACATTCGTAAATAAACCATGCGTTGCAATTAAAGTGAAGTGCAGCTTGAATGTACAAGATATTTAAAAGAGCAACAGCCGAGCTCACCACACAGCTAAAGTTAAAATTTCAATCGCTACTACATTGAATAGAAGTCAAGGCATCTATATAAATCACGCAAGAAAGATTTCACGAGTGTCGCAAATGACAATTTATTTCTCGGCAAATTAAAAGTGACACGTCTGCTCTTAATCAGAGAGTCGCCGGAGTAGAAATTTTTCCGTCTGGCAAAAAGTAAGCAGATACAGCCAATGGAAATAAGTAAATAGTTTTGCAATGAACACAAAATATCGAAAGGTTCAAAATTAAAATCGGAAGGCATCACAATTTAACACAACACGTATTTGTCCGATAACGGTAGATCACAAAGACGTTAAAACACCACAAGGCACGATCACACTTATTTTCACTCGCGGTGACATTGGCGCGTTTTGGAGGTAGCCTGAAATCTCAACGGAAACGCGGTGAGGCTACCTAAGCGTGTCGGTAGTTGAGTTGGGAGAGTCCGGCCCCAACGGGCGTCCATCACAGCTCGCGCGGCCGCGTCGTCCGCGGTCTGCCACACCGCCGCCGCCACTGGCGAATCGGGATTATTTATAAATTCACTCGGACAGGGGGTCGTAGAATTTCGCGACGCGGTATGCCAAAACAAATGGCTGCACCGGAAGCAGGCTAATTCTACGCCAGGACAACTAATACCAGGAATTGAGTTTTAGAAGTGCAAATACGAAACAGATCACATTTTTCCTGATTTTGTTTTAAATAAAATGTTTTTGATAATAAGTTCCGTTTTGTATAATTGATTTCTTAAACAAAAATTTATAAGTGAAAAAAGTCAAGTATATATTAGATTCTCTGACCCTGACCATAACGCGGCCGAACAGGTGTTTAGTTCACAATAGTTACACAAATATATTGACAGCTGTATCATCACGTGGGCGAGACGTGATCAATTCAAATTTATATGTTTTTCATAAACAACGATTTAAATTTGAAGTTCCTCATTGACGACGACTCACAAAAATAGACAATTGGGGTATAAAATTGATGTTGTAACTATAGCGTAGATAGACATTAACAACGATACACTGACTCACTGACATAACAAAAGCATTCGAAACTTGGCAAACGAATCGGAATACATCGTATATAGATAAATAACGACCTAAATTATGACAATGACTACAGCCAATTCATAAAAAACAAAACAATTGCAATTTTTTAAACATAATTCGTCGCTAACAAGCACCACCACCAGCCAAGCCAATGATAGTATTGCACAAGACCTTCTTTCAACAGACCAAGAAAACATTCCGACTCGATTACGTTAGAAGGATTCAAAAACCCTTTAGTATTACCCTTAAGCATAAGTAAAATTCGTTGTTCTTAATTTAACAATTACAAAGATAGTAGACACAAAAGATAAGACATCTAGAACAATAAATTTTCAGACAGAACGTGATTTAAAATAGACGCACATTACATCCGAGATTTTATGAGGGAATTCTTGGCTGCCGATTCCTTTTTTCATTAGTAGACTGAATTGTACGCGTACAAGTAACTTGGCATCTCTACCGGATAGCTAACTTTTTAGTTGTCTGTAGTTTGTAACATTCTAACAAAGTGGGCTACGGGATTTGCAGAGTTGCCAATATTTTAATGGCATTTAAAAATTATTGATACTTTTAATATGTATTTAAGAATATTTTGACTGTTTTTAATGTAGTGATTTATATGAACAAATTCATCAAATTACATTTATCTTTGTATTTATAGTTACGTTTATTGAAATCTAAACCGAATTGAATAATTACGTACCAGTTCGAACAAAGAAATGTGTCGGAACGGACATACCTGGAAATAAAAAATACGTAAATTAAAGAAGGCGAAGCACCAATTACAATACACAGAGAGATTTTGCGTTAACATACTACAAACATATTAGTAATAACATACATATGAAATAAATAAACAATAGTTCTGCTCAATTACCATCACATCATCATCTGCAGTCAGTAACATCCTGTATGACCTCACTCTGGCCGTAGTAGTGTTTCCGAAAAGGGGCTATTTATGACACAATGAGTATGGTCATATCAATTGTGCTGTGAACTACTCAATCAGGATGTATTTCGTTAACACCAAAATCATCGCGTATTCGCTTACGTGAAAATTTATTTCGGGGCAGTGGCCGTGATGTTGAATTAGCTTACTGCCGTACCTAGTCATGCAAAGCGAACTGAATCTAGATTTCTGGTACTGCACTGAAGGACTCCTTTACTGACCACACAATTACTGAAAATGTTTAGTTACCTTTAGTTTACCTTTTCTTCAATCTCCTTAATTTTGCAATTGTATGGATAGTTAGTTGAAAAAATTGTTTATGCCAGATTTCACCCCGGAATATAATGAACCCCAAATCACTCAAGATTACAATGCGGCGCTAACTAAAGCATAGTTGTGCGCGCCGTAAGGGCATTCCTCCCTAATGCCGGATTTCCACAAGGGTAGACTGTTAGGCAGAACAGTAGACATTGCAGTACTGCTACTATTTCAACACTCACTTGCTGTAAAACTAGACTGTTCTCTCGCAGTGTTGTGTGGTCAAACAATAGCAGTACTGTCAAGTCTACTACTCTGTCTCGTTTTCAGTCCTCGTGGAAAAAAAGCATAAGCGGCGGCCATGTTGCGGTCACAATGGGTGCGCTGGCGCACGTCTTTATTAGCCATGAATGGCGACGTCGTAAACATTTCAAAATAGACCGTCTTCCCTGACCAGCCGCTAGGGGATGGAGTTATACTTATACGAAATACCAGTCATAGATTCAATTCCATACCATATTCGGTAAATTAATTACGTTTTCCAATACATGTATTAATGGTAAAGACGTAGGAAATTTTTGTTTAAAGAGTCGACTGTGAATTGACAGTCATCAAAACATTGTCACAACATATCCATGTGCTTCAAATAGTAGACGTTTATAAATGTGCCGTCTATATTGTAAAAATAAATATTTCACATTCCTGGTATCGCGAAGTAGCATCGTTGACGTCAAAGTCAAACAGTGTTATTATTTTTTTAAATTTTACAGTTATACGTTTAGTTATTATATTTTATGCCAATGTGTACGCGTTGCTATTTTTTAACAATCCGCACAAAGGTTATTAACCTCGTATTTATGCATTCGTTATAAATGAAATATGATACATGAGGCGCATACTGTATTTATTTTATTACATCTATACATCTAATAAAATTGAAGTGTCTGTTTGTAACATGAAAAAAAAAACATATTTCGTGCACGTAATGTATTTAGTATTTGCATAACTTATGAAAACTAATTTTTAAAATTTTTGTTTATTCACAAATCTGCGTTTGGTTCAGGTACTTGAAACATTTGGGCAATTTTTGTCGGGACTTTTACTGGAAGTTAGCTTTTGTGAACGGCAATAACTTAGACTATTTTTTTTATTCCGCGCTGATACAGTCGTGGGCAACCGCCTCAATAAAATTTATGGCTAATAAATAGATTAAATTGGTAATTTTCTATTTGCTACTTTTTAACAGACTTGGTCATTTAAATTTTGTAAAACCTAATTAAAAACTAGCATGTGGCTAAAATCCAATAAAAAGTCTCTAGTCCAGTCATACGAAGATTCAAAATCAGTTATGTATGCACCGCTAGAACTTCACATATCAAGTCTTGGCGGTACTCTTGCCGATTCTGGGAACTTGTCAATTCACTGCACCGCGATGGCATATGAAAAATGAACGGTCACATTAAGTCAACGTAGCGGGAATAATTGCTCATTAGTCAGTTAAGGTTTCAAATAGGATGGAAAAAAGTTTAGAATGATTGAGATTTTTATAAAATCACTAGCTGTCGCCCGCGAATCCGTCCGCGCGGGATTAAAAATAGATGTTGGCCGATTCTCAGACCTACTCAATATGCTCACAAAATTTCATGAGAATCGGTCAAGCCGTTTCGGAACGAAAATTGTGACACGAGAATTTTATATATAAGATTGCTAATATACATATCTTAGTGTCTTAAATTGGATTCACTATTTAGTGCCCGCAAAGAAACTGAATATACGAGGTTGAAAAAACACGACAAAGAAGGATGTTAATACTGTCCGATCTGTTCAGACTTCTTTTATACTGATAGTCGCCCGCGATTTCGTCGTGTTCATATCATTGTCGTTAATGTTCTTCCAGATTATAGTCTACATCTATACCAAATTTCAGGGAGATCCATTGAGCCAATCTGGTGTTACCTTCTAACATCCATCCATCCATCTAAACATTCGTATTTATAATATTAGTAAGAATACATAAAAATCAATATAGTATTTGACAATCACGTCATTCAGTGGCCAATTGCTCGTGGTTTCTATTACTATAACAGGTAAGACATGACAAATGATAAATGTTTGAATAGCAACGCACGTATCCTTGGAACTAGACAAGGACAAAGATTGACTGATTTATTACGATCCATTAATCTTAATATTTGTAAAATTAACGATTTTCGCTCTTTTGTTACATACTAGTAGAATATGAGTAAATACTAGATAAATAATGTAAATAAATTGAGTTTAAAACCATACACGAAATGGTTTGAATGATGTAAAAAAAAAGAATAAAAAGTACTGCCAACTTAAATAAAAACATTTATGTCAATCTGTCTCCTTAATCCAATCTACGTATATTTTTATAGTAAGTGGTGATTAAGAGTTAGTGAGAATTAAATCAGGCTGTATTTGGTTATATCTAACGCTTCAACTCTAATGTAAGCTAATATAAAATACAAAGAAATTATTTACTTCGTTTGTTTACTATTGTAATTATCGCATTATTAAGACAGAAAATAAAGCGACGTAACTGTTCTTGATTTTACTAAAACAATAAAAGAGAAAATAAAAATAAAAAAAAAACATCATAAGCAAACAACAATTTCTGTATAATTTTAAACGTACGTTCTTTTTTCATATTTCTACTTGAAAATTTTATTTCTTATTAAAGAATCTAAGTAGACTTTTATTAATTTTTAACTAATTTAGCTTTTTTATATTTTTTATATTTCTAGTTACTATTGTTTGTTCTCTCTAGATTTTTAAATTATTGCTCAACTTTTAAAAATTGTACATACGCAACGTAACTTATAGGAAGTCATTGGCTCCTTTAATACAGGGAGACCTAGTAAAGGAGCCAAGGTTATAATGAACCAGATTTGTTGAATGTACAATAAAACTTTATTATTATTATTATAGATATATTGATGTCAATTTTATCTATGTCCATATAAAATTGCTAAGTACAACGTAATCATATAATAGCGAGTAATTGCAGGGCTTTTGCAAACAAACTGTCAACTAGAGAAGGGCCAACGTCACTCGGTGCTGCAATTTACACGACTGTCGCAAGTGTAATCAGTTCCGAATGCGTATATGGCAAAATCACCTACCAAATACGTGATTAAAAAAATTATCGAATTTGGACATAAATGTCAGACAGGCTGACGCGATCGAAGATTGATAAGTTATACAACACTATACGTAATTACGTGTAAACATGTAGAATAGTTGAACGTGTAATTACGTGATTAAAGAAAAAATCAACATGACATGCTTCGTGGTATCGTAAGAGCTTTAGGTAAGGACTATAAAGTATTATAATTAATAAGTATATGTATTACTATAGGAAGGTGCTCTGGCCAAATTAAAGGAATCAGTGAGTAACTTCTAGAACTATCCATGAGCTTCTCTTTAGCGAGCTCATAATTTTACTAAAGAATTCAAATCAAATGCGTAACTGTTGAAGCTTCATTTGTCAACCCTTTCTGGATAAGTATTTGTAGAAATGATTAAATTATTGTCTTTTAATGTTTAAGTATAACAATGTACGTGAAAGTACTAGATATAATGTATCCTTGTGTAAATTATTATAACATTTGTTATGTCAAAGGTATATACGCGTATCGGAATTCTGTTCATGTCTCCTATCTAACTCGGTCAAAGATAAATTTCCATTGATACAAGTTTATTGCGACAAGGATTTAGAAATTAGCACAGCGACAAATACATTGAAGACAACCAAACCATAAGTTCTTAACATGCAGAAGAAATTTTTGTTCTTCATAGATCTTCAAGCTGTAATTACTTGTATATTTCGGGCTTTTTTTTACAAGGAACGGTGGCAATTAAGCGGGGGAACACTAAGGTGATCATCGACGCCTATGGACTTCCGTAACACTAAAGAAGCTGTAGATGTGTTGCCGCCATTCTACATACAAATACACTCGCTTCTTAAAGAACGCTAAAAGACCGTTTCACAGCGCGTGGCAGGACCTTCCACGAGAATCGCACCGTTTGTGAATGCCGTGCTTCCAAAAATAAAGAAATTACTGTCTGTCCTTTCAAACATTATCAACTCTACAAATACACACTTTGAAGTCCCAACATAATGATTGAAAAATTTTCAAGCTATTGATGTCAACGATAACCCACTTACATTGGCCATACGTTACCTGTCACTTCATTGAATTTTTGCCAAATGTCAGAGTGTCAAACAAATTCTGCCTTGTCAAAGACCATGTCAAATATTCTGTCGACAGGTCATTTTTAATAATTTAATAAAGGCGGAAAATAAAAAGTATATACATCATCAGAATATTTCTTTGTTGTGTGGGGAAATCGTTAAATTAAAATCTTCATACATACAAGAAGAAGATTATATTAATATATCGACTCTAAAGAACCCCTTATTTATTTATGTAAATAACATTTTATACAGCTCTTTGATTATAATTTTAACTCCTTAAAAATTTGTAACTTCACCATGTTTTGCTATCGTAACAATTACGATCACCTCTTAATGCAGCCTACGTAGTATTAAAACTTATAAATAAAATATAGTCCCCATAAAATACTAGCAAATAAGATTAACATACTCATAACTGACTGACAAAGTAGATATAAATAAAATTAAGATTATTCAACTCTGTAGGAAATAAACCAGTGTCCAATTAATGAAAAAAAAAAAAAAACTACGAACGGTTACTTTACCTTTAACGATCTACTTTTAACGCCGGTCACGACATTTTCGATCCCAATCTGGCCACGTAAAGACTAGCGGTGAGCAATTAAATTTATTTGCAAAAAAGCAGCTCCGCGTCGCTCTCCAATATGTGTTCAAGACTACACGAGTTTTATGAATACCGTAACTACGAACTATATATGTGTATCGTTGAAAAAATCAACAATTTTAATTTTATTATGCACTGACCCCACATAAGTGGGAAAGGACAGGGAATAATAATGCAATGACATGCACAAATTTTTGAAGAAGTAGAATTTTAAGACTTCCTGATTTTGTTATTCTCTCGAAGGTCAATTATCTTATAGGCAAATTCTTATCGTCTCGAATCCACAAATACAAGAGTAGTCGGCTACGAATTTTATCAGCAAAGGCCGTAAAAATTTATAATCTAGTTTTGTCCTCTTTCCCTTCCCACCCTTTTTCTTATTACGAAAGACTGGGAAGTGGAAGTGAACTTTCCGGATGAGAGGATGCATGGAAAGGGAAAAAAAATTCTTTCTGTGCATCCTCTCCTCCGTCGATTAAAGTTAGGCAACGCATATGCAATTGCGTATGTGTATGGGCAACGGGCACTTCCCTATATCAGCGATTTCAGGTGGCCACTCGGTCGTTTTCCACCTTATGATATAAAAAAAAAGTTTAAAAATCATATCGACAACTAACTATTTTGTGATAATCAATGAAGAAAACTACTATCCAAAAATTAATTCGTGAAGTTCACTTAGCATATCTATCTCTTCCATTCGCTCCATTGTTCTTGCTTAATAAATGCTTCTTGCCTAACCTAATGCAGCATTAATGTATCGATTCATGCGCGGATCAATTGCAGTGTGAATTGTTACCAACTGTGAATCGAGAACAATCGCTAAACACATGCATTATTTTACATACTGGTGCTATTAATCTAACGACTGGTATTGTTCCGATACTATCATAGAGCAAAAAGACAACGGAGGGGAAAGAATCAGAATCATTTCCTTTATACGAATGACTCGCAATAAGGCAGCCAATGCTTTAAAAATTTCTCTTATTTATTCTTTGAATTCTGTCTTTAGGGCACTATAATTAATTTCACGTAAACTAACAGAAAAGTTAATTAATAACACTACAAACGTAAGAAAAGTTTTTCAATGGAAGACAGGCGTGAAGTGGAAGCAATTCCGCGTTTCGTCTGATGAGTGTGCGTCCCGGAGGCCAATATTAGTCCTCTTTCCCTTCCCACCCTTTTTCTTATAAGGAAAGGATGGGAAGTGGAAGTGGACTTTCCGGATGACAGGATGCATGGAAAGGGAAAATATTTTCTTTCTGTGCATCCCCTCCTCCGTCGATTAAAGGGAGGCAACGCATATACAATTGCGTATGTCTATGGTCGCTTCGCTATTTCAGCGATTTCAGGTGACCGCTTGCTCATTTGCCACCTTATGATAAAAAAAATAGAAATTCAATCATAACTAAGGTCAGAATATCTGATTACAAATATAATAACATTTGAATGGTAATAATATAACAAATACGTTACTACACCATCGAGGCTAGAACCGTAACAAAACAATCATTTAAAATACACAGCACGAATGTTAAGCGCACCGTTATAGCAATAAATAAATGTTGCCATTAATCTGCTGCGATACGTAATATAAAATTTTATAACGCCGATAATAAGCAGTAATTACTGTACGGCCTCGATGCCGAAATGTAAGAATCATTAGTTTATACGCAATGGTAATTTGATAAGATACCTTGTGAATAAACTCTCACGTGTTTTATCTCTATGGTTATATCAAATGCTATTTTAATTACTAAGCGAGATCTACTGAACTTTACAAACGTGAAGTACAAAATAGGACTTGCAACTCATTAGTTAACTCATAAAGTCATTACTTTATCAGTGAGGTGAGTTTTAAAAAACTTGGAGGAACAAAACATTTTCTTCTTAGAATACGATTTACATCTTACACAAAGATAGTACACATAATAGATTCTTTAGCAAAAACTATTAAAATAGTACCAATTACTGTCCCAAGTTTCTTAACGCGTGTGGGCGTAAGCTTATGCACCCGCTACTTGGCCCAATAATATTCAATCAGACGAAGCTGCCGATATAAGGTCACAATAATTGTCTCAGTTGCATTGATTCGCCCACGGACCCTTTTAATTAGGTATAATAACTACGAACAACCAGTTACCAAATGAAAGTTTGCACCATCAATACAAAATACACTTTAATTCCACCTTGAGTTCAAGTCATTGCTTTTTTTTAATAATAGTGACTTGAACTTTAAAATCAATTAAAATAAAGTTTTATGCAAATTTAAACGACATCGAGTCGATTATAGTGTACGAATTACACAATATGTACTAACATATTTTTTTAAGATAGCACACACACCAAGATTTTACAATTTAATATATTTTTTTTAGCAAAATTGGCCCAAAAAAATGGTTGTAGCATAGAGAGTGTTAAAAACTGCGTGAAACTACATAATTTTATGCAATGACATGGTCTTTTAATAGCAACTTCATAAAGCTATTCTCGTGGTGTCAACGGCGTGTCGAACTCGCTAGGCCTGAATGGCTCATTTACCACAACTCGCAACATTATCGTTCAGCCCATTCATTGCACAGACAGAGTCAAAGTTCACATCAATGAGTATTCACTTTAAGACTAATTTTACATTCTTTATACATCACTTCATATATTAATCGAAGGAGAAATTCTAATACATTGTTTAAGCATTATCGGACTCAAATTTAACAATTTAATACGTGCTATATTCCGAATTCATTAATGGTTAATTTCATCTTCATCTGCATTAAATAACTACCTTAGTGATCATTTGAGAACTCTGAGTGTTGCAGTATCTAAATAAAATTAAGAAGCTAGTTTACCATTTCATTGTAGCACTACAGATATTATTATTAAATTATTTAAATTAAAAGCGCACAACAATAGTTATCGTTTAATTGAGGGAGATAATTAAAAAGTGAAGGTGCAAATGAACCCGGGCCTATTTGTACTCGGACCGAGTGTTGCTCAACTGCGTTATGACTTTAATAAAGCATTTGATACTTGCGACCACAGTTTGTGCAATAGTGTTATATTGCAAGGATATATTGTTCACATACAATGAATATCCTACACATCATTATAGCGCATTTTGCAACTGTTGTAGCAATTTTTGGTTGTTGTAGCAATTCTGAATCGACTTCATTAAATTTTAATGTCAATTCCATGTACTTATTTCTTCATAAGCTTGTTACTTTATTTTAGTAACATTCCTAAATTGTTTAAAAAATCTAAACATTTAAAAATTAACAAATAACAAATATTACAAATTTAAAGTGGCTAAATAGAAGTGAGAAGGGAAATAACAAACGTTCTGCAGCATTGAAGACACGTATAATGGCGTACATAATCAAACGGAGGAAAAGCGAATCTAGTAGCAATTGGGATCAGTTAACGCGTTTCCTTTGACCCACTTGTTCACTGCGAACCGACACTCACACAACCGGTTAACTGTTAACGCGAAAAAAGATAAACATCCACTTATTACGTGACTGCCAAAATCGATATTCAATCCTTAAAATCGATTTGAAAATGTGTCAATAACTTTGTTTGTAAAAACAACATAACAATAAGTCCTTTTTAATTTGAATGCAATAGATCAAGAATTAAAAATACCGAGAATAAGCTTAGTTTCTGGTCATTTATTAAGTTATATCGTTAGTACAGATAATTGGGAGTATCATAAAGTGTTTTACGGAAGCCCAAATAAACAATCGTGCCAGTAAATCTTGTACAAGTTACTCGCCTAAACAGCTGCGATCTATGATCGATAAGCAAAACAAGTGCCTGAAAGCAAGTGAAATGGGTGTAAGTAGGAATATTGACTACACAGAAAGATAACAATTTACGTTCTGTAATACAATGATATTGAGTAAGGATTGTAAGAAATATGGAAATGTTAACGTTTTCTTTGGATTGTAATAGCTGTTGGCACTAATAAAATTATTACTGTAATTGTATTATAACTACTGAGCTGTCTGCAGAAGGCAATGGTTTACTCGGTTAACTTTTAAACGAAGACAATAAAATGTCTAAAATAACAAGTTATGCAGAAACTTAGGTAAGCAGTAAAATGAGTCACAAAGGCGATTTAAAGTGTCCCATTACAACACGCGAACGACCGAATGAAACCTGATTCTGAAAGCAGTTGGCACTAGAAATAAGATTGTTGAAACTAATTGTGAATATCCACTGATAAGAGATATTAATGTTAGCCTGGTGTTCTTCAGATGTCCATGTTCCTTCGTTTTAAATGTCAAAGAATTGTCTTTTCCAATTATTTCAAATTCTTAACAAAAACCAATATTGCGTTTAATGTATATTGGGAGCAAAGGAAAATTTACAACATTAAGCTCTTAGACATAAAAATTGTGTGTCGTCATCACTAAGAATTCGATGTTCTTTTCGAAAAACTGAATGTAAATGGTCATGTTCATTAACGAGAAAGTTAGAGACATCAATAAATGCGCAAATAACATGCAACCTAAGGTCAAGTACAATCTACGGAAACACACCTTTAGATACCTCGAAATTCGACGATTATATTGATGTAACTTACTTCTTTTTAGAATATAAAATACTGTAAGCTAGACTTTTTAGAATATAAAATAGAGTAAAGCTAGTTTTAGTAAAGTAAACGAGTTTTGACTCTCAAATCTTGAAAGTTAAAATGAAACAAACAAATTGTATTATTTCTCACTTACATGTTAAAACATCTCTATTGTTCCTATCCGATTTCTACTTCCATAAGTTTAAATCTTAAGCATACAGAAAAGGTGAGGTCTGCCCAAAACGGACAGTTTTTGGGACCCACTTTCGGCGCGTTTTTAATAATGAAATATCTCTTAAATCGTTCGCCGATGTCAAAAATGAAGCTATTAAGGCTCAATTAAACTTGAAGGGTTTATCGATGAAATCATGTGATATTACACCGACAAAAATAATGAGACGTCAATAAAAGGGCTAGGGGCAGAAAAAAATATGAAGTTATAAACATCAGGCAACCTTAACAGCTGTTTTTAATTACATGGAACTTGTTAAATCTTTCAAAAGTTTTAACGTCTATAAAATGGATGAATCCATAAATATGTTCGTGATTATTATCAGACAATTAATGTAAGAAATGAATTTCAAATTACAAGGGAAAATGCGACAGCTAATTGGGTAATGCTTTAATTTCGATTATTCTTGTAAGATAATGAACCTTAAATATGTTATGCCTGGTTTATGAAAGTAGTAAAGTGTGTAAAAAATTATATCCATTACTAGCGTATAACCTGCTTTAGACAAGGGTTTTGTCACAGTTTCCGAACTTCTTTTATACCTCGATAAAACTTTATACGGACCTTTTTTTCTCATTTAAAACCACAAGTACCAAGTGAAACACTTTAATGTCATATAAGATAAAAATTTAACGCCTCTTTTATAATCCAACTAGTTCAAGGCCGGTAAAACAATGGTTTTGTTATTGTTAAGTAATCGTTCTTAACAAATTTTCCAAGAAAGACGAGCACTGAGCAACTCTTTAATTATATGGGACTTGTTATATCTTTCAAAAGTTTAAACGTCTATAAAATGGATGAATCCATAAATATTTTCGTGATGATTGATGATGATTATCAGACAATTAATGTAAGAAATGAATTCCAAATTCCAAGGACAACTGCGATGGCTAATTGGGTAAAGCTTCAATTTCGATTATTCTAGAAAGATAATGAACCTTAAATACGTTTTGCCTGGTTTTTGAAAGTAGTAAAGTGTGTAAAAAATTATATCCATTACTAGCGTATTACCTGCTTAAGACAAGGGTTTTGTCACAGTTTTCGAACTTCTTTGATACCTCGATAAAACTTTGTACGGGCCATTTTTTCTCATTTAAAACCACAAGTACCAAGTGAAACACTTTAATGTCATCTAAGATAAAAATTTAACGCCTCTTTTATAATCCTACTAGTTCAAGGCCGGTAAAACAATGGTTTTGTTATTGTTAAGTAATCGTTCTTAACAAATTTTCCAAGAAAGACGAGCACTGAGCAACTCTTTCATGTAAACCGTTTCTGCTAGTTTCTCGGAATAAAGTGAAGTGTTGTTTTCGTTTACGCGACGCTAAACACGTTATATTATAAAATGCAAATAGTTTATATTACTTACAATTTACATGTACCATCAACTTAAAGTTCAATGTGGATTATTTTGGTTGTAGACAATGTTGATCTTCATCCAGGATGGTTTTTTTTTTAATATAGGGCGCGATGGATCATATCGGTCGCCTAAATATAAGCATCTTCTTTATTTAAATCAGTCAGTGATATAACCTTGATATTATCCGTGGTCAGTACCGGGTATAGTCTAATATAATTCGTTCTGTCTCGCTGTTGCCCGCCTCGCCGCCCGGTGCTCAGAGCTCGCGTGGGAGCCGCTCCAATTCGACCGACGCATGCTGGTTTTAAAAAGGAAAGTGACGATGAAAACGAATCCTATAATTTTCATTTACAGCTCAAGCAACTGTAACTGCAAATTTAATGACTTTATTATTTCACTTACTCATCTAATCTCATATTCAGAAAATACCATAATATAATAGGTTTTAATTCACTATTTTTCTCTTCGGTTTAAGCATATGACAAGCTTCAAATATAATTTACAATAGTCACAGCCACGAATGCCTTAAATACGAGGCGGACAAGTCATCGAACTGGGAATAGGAACACAATAGGATATGGTTATGGAGCCATTGAGGGACCGATTTTAAATTGTATCGATGGATATCAATAAGTTGACCCTACAACGTCCCGCCTCCCGGCGCACATAGGGCTGCCACCACCACAGGTTTGAACAGACTTGTTCGGATTTACATAATGCATATTTGACCTAAGGATTTGATATTGCTGTCTTCGGCTGAGATTGGGTAATACGACGGAAGTCACCCGTCAATGTGACAAGTGGAAAGCGGAATCTAGGACGGATATGATTTCGTCGTCCACCAAGTAAAAAAGAAATAGTGTCATTGGTCATTTTTTCGCCCAATAGTTGGCAACCCTGTCACACTATATACGCATTGTTACACATCCACTACAACTTGATACTACAAGAATGAATGTAGACGCGTTTCAAATGACACGTACACAAACAAATACACCTACATTCATATCATTGACTCTTTATGGGCAGTACTTTTCTGGTACTACTTTTTAAAGATGTATTCGGATCAAATGACACACGTCACGTGAATAGTGTCACTTCAATTCATATGTAAAATCAAGAACGGGTTTTATAAAAATTTATATCGTTATTACCAGTCGATATTAGTAAAATAAATTATCATATTTGTATACATACAAACACATTGAAACCGGATTAGCCGTTTCCCATAGATAATGAGTTCCTCAGAAATAGAACAAATCGTTCAATATTTCTATTGTATAATTGACTAATTGAAATCATCATTATCAGCTCACTATACGTCCCCACCGAAGGCCTCGGAGCCTACCATAAGATAGAGGTGAATAGGCCACGCTGGCCCAGCGCGGGTTTTTTGACTTCACCCATACCATTGAATTTCTTCTTAGATATATGCAGGTTGAAAGATGATTTTCTTCACCGTAAGAATTAATTTGAATAACTTATAATAATGTTATAAACGTCAATAAACAATTCCAAATTAATTTCTAACAGCACAAAAGCACAATTAAAAGGTACAAAGTTGAACAATATTTTTAATTAATGTTATTTGCTTCAAGTATCTCAATTGTCAATTCACACAACATTGCATTAATTGAGCTTTTAATGTAGACATGCATAATAATGAGACAAGTGATAGATTTGACATTCAGCTTCGAACCGACGACCCACTTTTAGTTAATACCATCAATATTGTTTTACTATACAAGATTCCACCATGACAGACGAAAGTACTCCTCAATCAATGTCCCATTGATTCTTTAGCTTAGACATGTTTGTGATAAAGATATTATTAATACCATGTAAAAGCATACGCTGAGCGTTCTTTTCTTAATAATTGATCGTTTGTACGATTATTCAAAATATATAATAAGTAGGAATAAATAAATTAACAATTAGAACGATAAGTAAACTGTACGTAAATATTATAGCGTAAGAAGTTAATTTAGCCAACGAAAGTAACACGATTACTAAAAAATTGATACAATTTTTTGAAGTATTTCAAATTCAACATATTTCTTAAAGAATTAAGACAAATCCTAAGATATTTCTCAATGCCTTTTAGAGCGAAATTAAAGCAGGAAACATTAAAATTTTAAAGCTCATACATCGTAATTACTTAACATTTCCAATTCCGAGTACCAGCGAACAGTCTCATAAAACCATATCAGCTGTAGGTACGCGCGCTATCTGCCCAAGGTATGGTAACGCGCCGATAACTCACTGCGGAACTATTGACTTCGTGCCCACTGATACAACGTGAACATTATACAAACTGACACACGAATAGCCGAAATACGGAACTGAATATACCGGACAAAGTACGCCAATCTTAGACGTCGAATTTATAACATTTAAAGAACGGGAATATTGGAATCGAATATTTCGTAACAGGAGTCTAAACATGACTAAATATACATAATACATAAAATTAATGAGGTCTACCATATCTGTAAAATATATAAACACAAAATTTTAATAATGTTTACAGCTAATCATTCCATTATTCCTGTCGCTTTCGACAGATATTCGTGCGGCAAATATCGAAATTCCAAGTAAAGAGTTTCATAACACCAGGGGCAAGAACTGGCACGAAAGAAAAGAAAACATTTTAGACGGATGATTCACGGTCCGTCGCGAGAAAAAGTAATTGGCCACGCCGATAACTTGGAGTGTAACAAAAGAACAAAGCACATGTGTAACGCAAACGTAGTTATCGCAAGGTCGTGCTGCATATTGCTCGCAAAATCACTAATGACTGGAAACTTCCTTATGCACATCTGCAATTGTTTGTTCATTACAATAGTTGATACTACAAAATATAAATTGATATTTCTCGCACACACTTATTTGATTAATTGCGAAAATAGTGTGACACGAATAGTGTTCCGTTGATAAAGCTATTTAACGAATAGAATCTTAAGAAACTAATAAGGAGGCTAGTCAATTATATCAGTCGTAAATATAAATCAGTAGCAATATAGTACGTCACAGTTAATCATTGGGGAGTATATCAATTAGTGCATTCAACGCACCGCCACTTTATCGCCAATCTCGCCTCATTCCTGACCCGAGGGCCGCACTATAGATACGTATCTTATGACCCGACGCCCGACTATGAATATTGATCGGTATGCATTAATATGGTCGGTACGACCTTAATTATATCTGTTTACAGTATGCACGGGCATGCACGTGCATCGCCGCGGGATGAGCACCGCTACCGGAGACAACTTTTAACAGCTTCATTTACATATAAGCCACGTGGTAACAAACTGGTCAATGTAATTCACGTCTTTAATTTTGATTATTACGGGAGAACAGTACTAGTGAAGCTGAGATACGCGTGCGTGAGCAATGTGTTCACGTATCCAACATTTCCTATGCAAAAAATATAGTATCACTCCTGGAATATTATTATGCTGTATGCACTATGTTTTCTAAAACGTTATTTGGCAATAGTAGCACGGATAATTCGTTGGGTGATTGTGACTACGATAAAGTTCACTTGAAACAAAATACATGATATTAGGTAAGTGTCGCATCGGAACAAACTAGTAAGTTACCATACTGACTCAAGGTATTACCGCAAATTGACGTAACATTGTAAAAACAATGAATTTGGAAACAAAACGACTTGCATGAATGCCTCTCTTAACACGCAATGATACGCCATGTTAGCGGTACTCCGACAGATGTGTTTAACATTGTTACGTGTAACGAACACATTAAACAATATACGCTTGCAAAAATAACATATTATTATTTGTCATAATTACATACTGTTCTTGAATTAAAACCACGATCTTAAATCTACTAAACCGAGACACTACACAATTTAAAAAGAAAATTCATCAGTTACAGACTTAAATTAATCATCAAAACATTTCGTTCGTTTCTTGGGAACAAATTTTTTTATCAAAAGTACTGCTATGCCCCTACTCAATTACTCCTTACCATCGTTATAAGAACTTAGTTGTAGAAGTGCATTTATAAATGTTTATCTTAGTCTATCTTGATACGAGAGTTTGCCGTGTTACCAAGAGAGGCAAAAACATTAAAGACCTGGTGTGTATGTGTGTGTGACTACGACTAACGGGAAAACACTTAACAATCCTTTTATAGGAAGTTGTCGCGTGCCTTCGACACTCCTTAACTGATTATCTTGTATCTCTAATACAAGGTGTTAATCTACCAGGTTTTCATAACTACATTCTATTCACATGGTGATTCAATAAATCATTAAAAAGATTCAATAAAAAGTTTACGGAATGTATTTCGCAGTAGAACTTCCTCGTACATTTGGCAATATACAGGAGGTTCACTATTTACGTATATATCTCAACAACGCGCCGCATTGCCTATCTAAAGCAGTAGAACAGGTTTTATTTATTGGCCTCAATTTCAGACGTCAACCTTACACGTATACTTAACTATCATTTCGAGAATTCGTTCTAGTCACGAATTATTTTTGGGAATTATTTTCAACAGATATTATCACACCAACTACTGAAATTATGAAGCCAAGTAAATTAAAAAAAATATCAATTTTCATAAACATTTATAACCTCAATTTTATCTTTGTTCCCAAATAATTAATTGTGCTTTATGCAAATACAACTTAGTGCGTGTTGTAGCCATTGAAACATGTGAACGAAAAGGCAATCGATTCGCAAAAACCACAAACTAAACCGTACGCCGAACCGGGCGTGATTCACGAGATTCGATTGAACCGAAGCTATCAATTTACCTCGCTCTTTTTACAACAGCACACCACGAAAGGTTTCGGTTGCAGCGGCGGACATGCAAAAGTGATTCAACTCGGTCACTCGATAGGGATCGCGGTAACGGGCTTCGTTTAGGCGTTGAAGCAATATACAACGGTACTGACTAAATTTAGAATTTAATTGCATCTTTAAATCGAACCTCGTCGGTCTGCCGATGAAGTCGTTTTCCAACTATGAAATCCTTATTAAGTCATCTACGCTGGCACGCTCGGTTCTAATAAAGGCTTGTTATGCTAAATTTTACTGGAGCATTGCACCGCGGTGTACAATGTGGGGGTAATTAAAGGTCGTTGAACTGAACAATGTCACACAAACTTAGAGTTGAATTTTATGCGAAATACTTAAACGGTTCAAAAATACTATAAAAAAGGTGTTCGATAATCAAATTTATAAGGATTCATAACACGTTCTTCGAAATTAATCTCGTGTTCTCTGCGGCCATATTTTCAGAAGCCGAATACCTAAAATTACTTCCTAGACTAAAATCCCTGGCCAAAGCGATGTCTATTACAGACAATTACTTTTGAATTACAATTATATTTGAATTACATGCAAGGTTGTAAGCCATTCAACGAATGCCATAGTAAGATAGCTATTAAACGAAAGTATCGTTCATAAAAGCTGGTTACGTGAAGGAGTTATGTCGAAAAAAAACCGATTAAACTTCAAAATTCCTTGAGCACTTCATCCGAGGCACTGACACAGTACGCTCTGGAATTTACATGTGGAGCCTGGTATTGTCCAAAACGGGTCGGCTCGTACCCGGCCCGCTTTTTGTCAGACTACGTGAGACTCCACGGCGCGCCGTAACAAGCATCAAACCAGTTCAACATTACCCCGAGTCATTCCAAACGTGGTAGTAAACGCTGTCAGCTACGACAACATTTGTTCTCACGAGTTTTCCTTTAGTGTAAAATGGCGGTCTTAATCGAAGGTCCTTTACTATAATCTTGTTGGTTCCGAGAGAAAGTACAACTGTGTTTGCATTCCAAATAATAATCTAACTCGATTTGAAATTGATACCGATTTGTTGTATCGATATGTTTTCAGTTCTGTAGAAATACCTAAAATATTATTTACCTAGTTTGATAAATTATTAATTGGCATGAGCGGAAACCTTGATAGAAGTCTTGCCATATTTGTAAGCAATAATCAGGCAAAAATGTGAACTTTAACAGTTATGAAAAACAAAAATTACGAGTTCATACTTTCGCCCGTCGGTTCGCAACAAGCATGTAATTTGTTTCGTAGAAACGTCCTAAAAATTTGAACAACAATTTTTATTTCCAAAGGTGCTCAAGAAAAAAAGAGAAGTGAAAATAAAGAGGCTTTCGCCTTCTCGGAACGTAACCTGCTAATTGTAGAGTTCATCGGTCTCGTAATGCCAACTCAATTTAAGTTAATTTCCGATTTTTGTACACGTAGAAAAAGAATTTCCGAATGCTTCTTGCAATTTAAAAGGGCTGAAAACCAGCCTGCCACTTAGCAAGAAAGATGTAATTTTAAAGAAGTAGTAAGCTGATGAGATGCAGTAAAAACATTTTATTATTATCTATTCAATGTAAAATTAGCATCGCAATTAAATTAATCACTACTAACTGTAGAAAACATAAATTCAATATAAATATCTGTAGATAACCAGTGAAAAAGGTCTACTAATTAATTATGTAGCACTTGCACATACTTGGACTATCGTATTATCCTCGTTAGACTGGTTAAAACGGAAATCTAGGCTTAATTAACGACTAATACTGCTATATGAACGGCAGGTACACGACTCGTATGACTAAGCCCTTGTCCTCTTATATCGCATCTGCTACGGACTTGTGTATAGCTAGTGTTGTATGTTCATAAGAATCACTTGTTTATTGCTCTACTCCGTATTATCTGTTCATGGTAATTTTATTCTTAACTAGCTGTCGCCCGCTACTCCGTCCGCGCTGAATTAAAAAAAAACTATTGGCTGCAGCGTAATGTTATATTGCCTAAAGCCTTCCTCTATAAATGAACTATACAACAAAAAAGTAATTTTACAAATCGGACCAGTAGCTCTTGAGATTAGCGCGTTTAAACAAACAATCAAACTCTTCATTTTGCATTTGTAACCGTCAATGTTGCAATGTTGACTCCTACATTAGGTGATAAAGGCCCATTTTAGGTCAAAAGAACACCACTCTAAATAAAAACATAATAACTTTAAAAGTAGGTATTAGATATTTTAAAGCTTTGTAAGACACTAGACCGGATATAACTGTTTGAAGTTAATACACAAACATTCTCGTGCAACCACGAGACACTGAGACCTATGTCCCGGTTTTGACAAAAGCCACAAACGTCAAAATAATTTAACAGCCGACATAAGGCAGGGTTCAGAGGGCCGTGCGAACCGTACATTCCATGAACACACGTGTTTACAGGTCACTGTGTACACAACGTATTAAAAAATAGAATGCGCTTCTGTGTGTTTTTACTTAGACAAGCAAAGTAAGTCAAGTAGTCAAGTATGAAGAGTATTTTAGTAGCGATTCCTTTCAAACCAGTACCCGAATGCATACCTGTGTCTGCTCTAAGTAAAAAAAAAATATATCACGTCAATTTTTATCCTGTGGTGTGATAATTGCAAATTATAAAATTATAATTATGTTTAATTTCTTAACCAAGACCATGTATTTTATACTAAAAATGTAAAATGGAAATAAACATTTTGTTCAGAAATAGCAACAAGTAGACTAACAAAGTCGATAATGGGCTAAATTATTAACTGAACGTACAGATAAGAAAACTGAGTCGTTTAATTAACATAGAAACTGACCGGTTAAACCTAGACTTATTGCTCAAAATTAAATAGAGCGGAAACTTCGCTATTGATAGTTTACAAATCACTTTAGTGTCAAGTGCATATCAAGTTTGAAATGTATCTCCACATCTGATAATTACTAAGATTAGTTAACGGTCTACTACTCCTAGACGTTCGACTAATCATAAGGGTCTTAGGGACCATCGTAGGAGTTTTAGTAGATAGTATACTAGAACATAAGAGTTTCTTTCAAAGATGTTCTTCAAAACCAAAAACAGAAACTTCTTTACCAACATCATCACAAAAGGAATATTATTTATACAAATTATTGTATAAACTGAATACAATTTAAATACAGCTCAAAGCAAATAATTTTAACTCGAGGTTAGACGTTTATCTAAAAGCGCAAGCACGAAGACGAACTTTGCTGATCAGTTCTAAACATGTTATTTCAATTAATATAATATTAATATGTTTCAACACTAAATTATTCAAACTTTCGTGAGACATTATACTAAACTGATATATAAACACGGCTAAACACTTACGTATATTCGTCCGGTGGCGGCACCGATTAGTTTCGGGCCCATCGGGGGCCCTTCATCAGGATGAGTGGTACTGGTATTAGTGAGCGACGGGCCGCGTCCGCGAAATAATACCAGTACCACTCATCGTGATGAAGGGCCCTCGATGGGCTCGAAACTAGTCGGTGCCGCCACCGGACGAATATACGTGAGTGTTTAGCCGTGTTTATATACCATGTTTCAACACAATAGAAATTACGATAATTAATATTATAAAAGCAAATATTTAATTAACAGCGAAAAACGAACTGTTAATACCTCCAGAAATTATATTGCCTCAATAGGATTATTACAAAACCAGATAAAGACATAGTCATAACAATTATTCTGATTTTGTAACAAATCTTCTAAGTGATTACACAGTTTGGACCATAGACAAAATAACTACAATAACAAAAAAAACTATGGCAAAAAATTTACACTTTTAATTTTCAGGATTTGGTGTCTCAGTTCTCCGAGATCGCTTCGGGAGAACACCAGTAACATAAAAGGGTTGCTGGGGCTCTTCAGCGAGCTGTGTCACCAGTTGTAATCCATGGCCTTGCTATCAAGTAAAATACTCGCTAGCCGTGGAGTTGCTACTACTACTTAGTATAAAAATTGTAAATACGTCGTAAATAGCCATTCCTCACGATAGATTTTAGTGACTTAATTGCATTCCCTCACGCTAATTATTTAGCGTCAAAAAAAAACTGTACCAAACACGTCTGGCTTACAATTAACACTATATTACGAGGCAACGTGGTTTTTTCGACAAATTCTTCGCGCTCAAACAAGCACAATACTAGTGTAAAGCACATTTGAATTTCATCGCAAAAAACTGCATCCAGTTTCTCATGTCGGACAGCGCGGTTGATAACGGTCGTAATAGAAAAGTGTACCTAACATGCTTTTTTTTTACTTTTTTACCGTTTTAGAAGATATCAAGATCAACTTGAGTCCATTTAACCTAAAGTGTTACGAATAGTTTACCTTTAGATTTAAATAAAAAGAAATTTAACAAATACTAGCTATACCTGCGACTTCATTTGCTGAATTAAAATCGAGCCTATGTGCTCTTCCAGGCTTTTCATATTTCGACTCAATCCGTTACCAGTTCTAGGGTCACACGATAATAAATATAATAAGATATATCAAGAGATATACAGAGTTCAAGATGATATCATGATATATTAATGAATCAGTCAAAATCACACAATAGTTGAATAGACGCAGAACATTGGCTAAGAATACTTTTGTTTATTCCACAAACGGCAACCGCGCTTTGTTAGTGACGTCACATCAAATACGCCCACTGCAATCTGAAGTGGGATATATTTGCCTGATAAATCCCCGCTTTAGTTAATGCAACCTTATCAAACATTGTACAAAACACTCGCCCGGCAGATATTCTAGAAATATCGAACTATGTTTTCGTGAAAATCAGCTTAAAATAGTTAAATATTTACTACTAATATAAATATTAAGACAACTGTACCTTTAAGTTCCCATAGATTTATGACGTCATAACTTCTTACTGTTTTCAATGGAAACGAAAATCAGTAACAAATTTCTTTGGGTTGTATACACCAAAACTACAAAATCTTATGACAAATTCTTGATAACAATTATAATATAAATCTGGAAGGGATTGTCATTATATTCTTTTATTATTATTAAATAAAAAAATAATCATTCGATTTTTTTTAATTCAAAGGAGAAATCGTTACACATAAATTAATATTCTTGCAATATCTTTAATGATAATATTGATAAGAGAGAGTTTGTCACACAACATTTTATCTTTTGTCTGATTTCGATATATGTATTTCGATATTTCTGCATATCATGATAAAATAACCAATCATCACAAATAAACATCAACACCAGAATACCGGACTCTACAATCAAATAAAAAGGTTAATAAACTTCGATCGCGATCGAACCAAGTCATAAAATAAACAAATGCACTGACTTTTGATGCACTACTAAATGTATTTTTAACTCCATTCAAACATTACCAAAATAAACATTTTTGTTTACTTGAAGTTTACAATAGATATTTCCGTTTCATTGACTTTAATACTCTCATATTTTCTACTCTGCATTTAAAAAGTTAAGTAATTACTACAAGTCTTTATTGTGGTTTTGGACGTAAAGATAACGGGGGTAATCCTGGCAGGTAACAAAATAGCTATTATTTCTTAGAAACAAAACTTCAGTATTAAGCCTTTTTTAACAACTCAGAATAGTATAATCCTCTTCTTTACCAAACCTAAAACCAAAATAAAAGTAACTAAATAAGTTCCATGTTTCCTGTTTACATATAAAATAAAATTTGATCGCACCACGCTGTTCCACTTTTTCTTAGATATTCTAGTAACAATCGTACTAATACTTACTAATATAAAAATACGAAAGTATGGATGGATGGATGGATAGTTTGAAGGTATCTCCGAAACGGCTCAAAGGAACTTGATGAAATTTGACATACATATAGAACGTAGTCTGGAAGAACACATGGGCTACAGACAGATAGAGTCGCGGGCGACAGCTAGTAGACTATTAGTCAAGACATCACCGTTTTAAACAAAAATAAAAGTACAAACTCTCTTGGTAACCGATGCATTCATCAGTTAAAAATTACACAATGATTTTATATCATTGTAACAGTCGACATCGTTGCATAAAGTTGTCGTGTAATCTTTAAAAAAAGTTTGTAGTCCATCTAAAGGCAAACATGCGGCAACCCGAGACGCGCACAATGTTAAATAGAGCGGGCAACTGGAACAAGGATCAATATTTACACTAATACCAACGTTTTAATTAAACAACTGATACGAATAACAAATGAAAGAAAAATAATACATTCATTATTAGGTCCTTCGGGTACTAAATATAGCTTAATACCTACTGTTTATGGAAAGTGACCAAGTACTAAAGGTAGGCAACGCATATGCAATTGCGTATGTCTATGGGCAACGGTCACTTCGCTATTTCAGCGTTTCCAGGTGGCCGTTCGCTCGTTTGCCACCTTATGATATAAAAAAAACAGTATGGAATTAATTGAAATTATATAACAACTTTATTATAAAATGCATTAGATTGGAGCGGCATTAATATTATAATTTTATATAATTTGATAGAAATAACAAGGTTAAAACTTTTTCATCTGTATTTTTATATAATTTTAGTGTCTTTACATCGAATTCTATAGAATATAAACATTTAACATGAATCGAATGGGTGATATCATGTTTATCGAGATCATATTACTCAATAGTAATCAAAACAACAGACTTACGAAACGATGCGCTACAAAATACCTAAATATTGCAGACTATCGATTTACGTAAAAACGAATAATTTATTCGATAAACAAATCGATATCGATTTGTTATCGATTGTCCGGCTCCAGTGTCAAAAACGACAAACTATGGTAAATTCAATCGTGCGTAAAATATCGTATAAGAACTAAATCTATTTCGTAATTCCTATGTCATACCAAAGTTCTTTGCGGTTTTCCGTGACCGTAAAAATATAAACGATACTATCCAAAAATTTAAAGAAATAATTTCGGCTTTTCCGTGATTATTAAAAAACAAGTTTTACCAGTTTCCCTTTTTTTGGTTATTTTTTTCTAAATCATATAGATAGTGTTTATTTTTCAATTAGTCATGTGTTCACCTACTTCACGCGTGTCGGATTTCAGTCTATCCAGTCCATCAGTCTATTCAATCCAATCGATGTTGGTTTATCACAGTTAGAAAAACAGACGGTATTATTTATTCCTGATAACGCGAACCTGGAGAAAGAGAAATAGTGTGTATTTAGATTACATCACAAAAGTAAGCCTATCGGTAACTGACGATAACTCATAGGTAAAGGCAGTTGTTATCAACAAGTTTAATAAGATCGTAGTAGAGCAATGCTCTGTTGTTACGGCCTGAAAATCACATGTTATATGTATCTATATTATAACATTCAATAATTAGTAAAAGCAAGTTATTAATATCAACAATTAGCATTTAAATTACACATGTTATCCTTCCTACTTTCCAAAATAATACACCACGTAATTAAATGTAAAGCAGGAATTTAATTTCACGATAATAATAATCATAAAAATAGTATCGCCACCTGAAAAAAGGATTTTTTTTTTTGGCGCGAACGCATTTTTATCGATGTTTTCGTTATTCCACTTAATGAACGGTCCTCTGAACATGCGGAGTACCGAAAGTATTTGGATAAGCAATGGCGCGTCCTTTACAAGCTTGTTTTATTCCCTTTTTACGTCCCGCGGTGAGGTTGCATTCTCGCCGCGCCGGCCCGCACCACGTTATACGTTGGCCAGCCGGACCAACCAACCGCCATACTTTCAAATTCAATATTTGAATATGCTTTTTAACTTGAGAAGTTAAGAATAACAGATGTCAAAATACATTTTATAGAATTCATAACATCCTAATTAAAACATAAAAGTAAAAATCATGCTTAAAAAACTTGCACACTTATTAGTAAGTAGGTATTATACACAAAAAACTACATTTAGCAAGTGTATTACAATTTAGTGGCAGGACAAATGTAGGGCAAGATAAACTTAAGTTATCAAGACACATCAAGGAAAATCTTACTAACCTTATGGCTCGGCGCAGTCAGTCAAAATCCTAGCTGCATTTTAACCTCAAAAAGCATAATAATCACGGTCACGAATACGAAGGTCACGGTTATATTATCTCGCATAATACCACTAAGGTACATAATACACCAGCGACGGCATGGGATAAAAACAATACACGACCAAGGATTACTGTTAATGCTGTTATCATAAACACACGAATGCACAGTTCGTTGCACGTTTATTATTCAACAAGCGACACGAGTGTCCATTCGAAACTCCATCGGATCGCATATTTTCAACGTTCTTTACACGAAACAAGCACCAAAAATGATTCGTTGTCATAAGTTATGTGCAGTTTACGTTAAAACATGACACAGCCGTACACTGCACTCCGTCTGACACGACGAATATGGCGGATGAATTTGAACTACGCTTGCGCCGCAAGCACAAGCCGGTCGCCCAGGTAACAGAATGATCGGAAGTAGCGCCATCTCTACGCACACCGATGAACTATTAAGACCTCGGGCTTATCCAGTGGGGTTTTAGTCGCACAGTTTGTTTTCAACGTAGATGTCGCTACGATAACTAAATTTTTTAACAATTTTAATTTCAACAACAAAAAAATGTGTATAAGGAAATTTGTTAAATAAGCTTTCCACATTAAATATTCAGATGACATTGTGCTTATAGAGTTTACCTTTATCAACTTAAAAATTTAAGTGTCGCTGAATAATTCCGTATATTGAATTTTTATATGACCGCCATGTTTACTGCGTGAGGACCGAGGGTTTTATTTTCATGTCCTGGAGCCTTGAAACGGTAAACCAGAGCTTGTAAATAATTTTCCTAATTATGTTCTAAGACACACATAATGGTATACATAAGTAGTTTGCGAAAATAAATAATGTGTAATGAAAATGTTACCCATCTTACGCAAATTACAATGTCGCAAATATTTATCTTCATGTGCCATTGTGAAAGAAGTCTGCAACATTTCATATTATATGTAAGTAACTTTAAATTATTCTTACTCTGAATAAATACTCGTAATTATGTACGCAGACGTCGCTTTCAGAATAAAACCTTTTAAGATAAAACATCTCGTAATTTTAATTTAACCCAATCTAATATAAGTGGCGGGGAAAATAACTAGTGTCGTTACCATATTGGATGTTAGGGTGCACAATAGTTGATAGTTGATAGCCCAAGTAGCGTATTACAGTAGGTGCTTTGAATAACTGTCTACGTCTTTTTCGTCTCTCGTGTAAGTGCTAATCACAAACTAAGGATAGGTTATTGTCGTCTATAGATATATTGGCAGCTCTTCGAGGTTAGACAAAGTGTATTCGCTACCGAACTGACAATAACTTTCGTAAAGTCACCTGATTGTAGCGCATCACTCCCATACATTTTTGAAATTCGATATGGAATTGCTTCGAAGCGAATGCACTTTGTCTAACCCCCCTTATCTTCGCGCGAATCGCGGAACACAATTTGACGCGTAAAGGTTTTATACTTTTCGTTATATGGTATTTAAATAAAACAAAAAGGTTTCATTAGTATTTTATTCAATCAATTTTTAATCATAATTTAGTTTTAACGACATGCAGTAAATTAAAAAACAACTCTTTGATATAATTCGACACGTGTTTAAAATAACATAAAATTATTTCATACCATGTCCTAAAACACTTTTATATCAGAAAAGTGTTGACATAGCGAATAACATCTTTTATGAGATTTCATAAGATTTCTGTTAAAGGTCGATAATTCTAAATTTGTCTATTTTCTTCTTGTACGAAATCTTAGTGCTATAAGTGCGAGGAGATGGAACCCAAGGCAGAGGATGAGAAGGGCGACGACGTCAGTCCAGAACTGGTTTATGCGGAAGTCGTACTGCTCCAGCACTTCGTCTCCCGTGCTCAGGCAGGGGCCATCCGTCATGTTGCCCGGCGCTATGCAAGCTGGAAGATATTGTTTGTTTTAAGGTTAGTAAGTTAAAGATTACTTTTATCAAGTGTTTTGACACGGGAAATTCGCGAAAAGGAATCTTACAAAATATAATACAAATATAATATATAATTTTTGTAAGATGTATTTATGTATATTGTTTCATTTTGTCTCATTCTTAACAGGAATAGGTAGTTAGGTAGCTAAATTGACAATAATTTGAACTTACTTATATTTTGTATTCCATCCCATTGTAAGATACTCATAGCTTCATTGGAGTACATTACCCACGATAAATGCCGTATCCATGAGACATATTTTGGTATTGAACTGAAAAAAAAGTATAGATATTATACATAGGCGCTAATATTTATTAAGCTTATTACCAAAAAAAATTGTATTTTACAAAAATGTTGCCCAATGACAATGTAAAAATTACCTTAATTTGACAAATAGTCCTGACGTCAACATCAAGGTGTAGTCAAAAGGTACAAGGTAGGCGATGGCGACCGGCATTGAACCGAAAGCGCACGAGAAAAATGAACCTGTAAATAAAAGATGCTATTAAAATAATCTATTCTTTAAAAAGCCCTAAACTATTCGCGGAAAAAATAAAAATAAAATAAAAAAAAATAAAAATCCTTTATTGACCAAAAAAAAAAAACATTTTCACAAAAAAATTGTGGGCTCTGTCTCCTGAACTAGTAAATACTGTGTTTCAGGAGACAGCACCTTCTCTTATCTATTGCCTAAAGTTTATATATAATAGATACTTAACATATATGTAATTAGATATAGATTATTATTATTAAGATACAAATATAAATACTAGATATATAGTGTGCGATAGTGTATGTTTGTGCATGTGCGCTTGTGGAAAACAAAGAATAATATATCTTATATTTTGTTATAAAATTTCATGCGTATAAGTTATATACTTACCACACGCAATGGCGACGTTGAGTACAATAATTGATAAGAAGACAGTAAAGCTGAAGGCAAAGGCGGTAGCGCGCAGACCCGCTATGTAATACACCACCAGGGTAAATAACGTTGGCTCTATCACCAGGCCAGGGAACTGTAATGATAGAATGATTAATTAAAAATACATCCGCATTATTTATCAATCATTTAGTAATAGAAATTATTGGTCGTTTTAAAGAATTGCTAATTTTTAATCTCAGGCGCATTCTAATTTATCAGTAGTCACTGAATATTAAATTTTAGCCGATTATGTTGCAATCGCTAATAGTAAAACTTAACTACATTAAACCTCTAAAAAAATAATATACTGAAGAATATATTATTTTATAAAAGTTCTCGAATCGAAACTCGGTTACTGGCGGAACTTAGAAAGTATCATGAAGAAAAAAGAATCTTGTATGGTTATATTACCAAAGCAGTCATCCTCGCTAGATAATAAATCGGCGTGGAGTATAAGCCAGCTTTAAGCTCTCTGGTCAGCATCGGGAACTCTTCAGGGAACATATTCAACACAGAGTACATTGGACTGAAAGTGTTCTCGGCGATGATTATGAAGAGGGCTCCCTGCACGTCCTGGATGCCTGCCTGTGTCAAATGTGCGGTACCGATGAAGCACAAGCCCGCTGTTAATGCTATAGCCTGAAATTAAATGTGATTGTAAATTCCAAGTCTAAGCAAAGCTCTTAACTTCTTATGATGTTTGTAAATGTCTAGATCACTATTGGGAATCATTGTAAAACGTTTTTGACAGATGTGAATAAGATTTCTTTTTTTCAAAATTGGTATTTTTATTGATGCGGTACTACATGGTGCGCGATAGTGAAATAGTTAAGAAGCAAATTACTTACTAGTTTTTGTAAAATACGTAGTAATTGTACTCGTGGATCTCTTAATATAACTAGCAGGTACCGGTACACCAGCCAAATCATCTTCGTAAAGAAGAAAGGTGGTCTGAAACTGTCTTCTTTTGCACGTCTTGATTCCTATACAAAGAAAATACATAAAAATAAACCAAAGAATAAATCAATTCTTGTTACGAAATTCGTAGAACTCTTTATCAAGAAAGTTTTCGGACAAATTGTTAACAAACCTTAGTGCGTTCAAACCTTAGTGCGTTCGGTACAAGCACATTTTCTTAGAAAACATGCCCCGGTAAAGTGAAATTCTACGTAACCCTTACCTCATCTTCATGGTCCATGAGATGGAATTCAAGATGTATTTCCATATCTAACTCCTTAGCGGCATCACTGACTGCGAACCTGTCGCATACACTTTTGATAGCGTGTCGCGATGCGCCCTCTGAACCAGGCGTCAATGCTAACACTTTAATGAAGAAGTCTGTGGGATTGTACGTCAATGGACAATGGTAGCCGAGGCTGGAACAATAAAACATAACATATTTAAGCATAAACATACGTCAACCCTTTTATATCGTGATTAGTGCCCAGCGCGGATTTTTGACAAAACACGTGTTTAATTAAACATTATCTAACTGTATTTTTAAAGTGATACAGTTAAACTGTAATACATACAAAAAACCACAGTAATAATTTGTTTGTCACAAAATTTTTTTTCAGGAAAATGAGAGAATTGACCATGTTTGTGTGTTTGGGGAGTAAAAATGGTTATGTTAGATATAACTTCGCAATATGCTACAAGCAACATGCAGTTGCTTCTTGATATTGCACGATGCAATGATACTTGCAAATATTATGTTTCATATCATCACATAATATCTCCCTGTCATTATTAATTATTCAATATTGTTCGCACATAAATCCCTACTGCACAATGTAAGTATAGATAAGTTATGTAAATTAATATAATTTATGCAACAAATATTTAAATCGAATCATAAATTGTTCGCTTAACGACATATAAATGTATTATGCAACATTAGACTCGCTAATTTTATTATCTTTTAAATCATAATTAGAAATGAATTAAGTTTTGCAAAAATGTTTGTCCAAAAATAACTAGAATCGCCGTGGTTATTTTACCGTATTAGATCGCACTAGAAAAAGACGAATTAGTGTAAAATGACTATTTTAAATCACTCATTATTAAAATTATATACCTATATACTTAAGTAAAAGTCCTGTAGAAGGCAGTGAAGGTCTTTGCTTTAGTAAATTTAACATACATAGATAATTCGACAACAATAAATTAATAAATCTTTTTGTGTGCTAAGTTCTTTTGATTGTTTATATTCCTAACATTGTTTAGACCTTGTAACAGATCAATTAAATTTAATAAAATATAGCAATTAAATGAACCGCACATCGAAGAATTGATATCAAAATTATGGATTTATAAAAATATAGTTAGCGTCCGCGAATCTCTTCGCGTGGAATTAAAAAAAGCTTACTAGGTAACCTATGTGTTCTTCCAGATTATGTTCTACACCTGTGTCAAATTTCATCAAGATCCATTAAGCCATCCATCTATCTGAACTTTCGCATTTATAATATTACTTTACTTTGTAAAATTAGTTGTTTGTATGTTTATCGCGACCTTCTATTTTGATGATTCAATAAAACAAAACAACAAAAATAAAACACGGAAATAAAGATAAATGTTAAAACAGATTATGAATTAAATACATTTAACTTAAAAGCACTAGGTAATAAATTTCTAAATATGTTCACTGAATTAAAATATTTTAAATTATTTTTAAAAAGACAATTTTACTGCATCCTTCCTAATACCTCTTTAAAACGATAAACACTTACTACACAATTTTTTGTGTCCAAAAATATCTCAAATTAACTAAAAAAATCTATACTACAAACTACTACTATCTATACTGTTGCGTTGTAAATAACAAATTGCATATACATTATTTTAGTATATAGATAGTGTATTTAGTAACATAATGTGTTTATAATATTACGGTGACAAAAATAATATTACAATGATTTTTAGGTAGCTATAAAATATCTTAAATAGGCTTGAAGTCGTGATAAGCCGGTCGCCGGAAAGTCCTATTACGGTCACCGTTTAACCTATTTACAAACGGTTTTACTCGATCAGGGATCAAAAACAAAGTACGCCAAGTCTAGACATCTTCGTGTTTCTAACATTCTGCTTCCGTCCATAAAACATACAAAAACAACTTGGACCTGACATTATGTTCCCACGGGAAATGATCGTCACTTCTTGCATAATTAATGAGAAAATTATCTAACTCGGTTGTTTTATCAAAATTACTATCGTTTATTGTTTTTTAAATGTAAATTAAACGATTATTGAATGCCTGTTTTTCAGGGATGGTAATTGGTTTTATTTAAGCCTAATATAAATTCGAATTTTTGGTAAAATAATAAATAATCACTCTAAAATTTAGACTTGAGAATGTTAGGTTTACCTTTCAAAAAAGCTGAGTGCTCCCGAAGCATTTCCCGCGAATGCTATTCTCCCTTCAGCGAGGAGTACCAGCTTGTCAAATAATGCCATCAACTCTGATGAAGGTTGATGTATGGTGCAAATAACTGTCTTGCCTTGAACCGCACTCGCTCGGAGCAAAGACATTAACTTCTGTGCCGATGACGAGTCTAATCCAGTGGTCGGTTCATCACAAAATAATAGTCCGGGGTCGGTTAGTAACTGCAATAATAAGCATTAAAATTGTAACACAATATGGTTTTAATCCATATGAAGATAGAGGCACGATCGATCACATTTCGGATATCAATTGCGTTTCCTAATTTGGGAAATGACCCCGCAGAGGTGACCATAGCCGAACCCCCCTTTTCCTATTTCTATATCAACCGTGACATAGGAGAGTAGGGACGAGCAGATAGCTTACATATATATAAAAAACTACTTCGAACAAGACAATTTAGATGGTGGCTAAAGCCTACCAACAGTTGGCGACGCCCATGAGACGTGGTATTGTCTGATTTTATTAATTTAATATCTAAATTTATGCTAGTGTCCACGAAAATATATATCCTTACTTCCGTAGCGAATGCCAGTCGTTTTCGTTCACCTCCTGATAAAGTATTGCGTCCCTCCAAGCCTCCGATGCGAGTATACCGTGAGCCATACAGTCCCAATTGTCTTAGAAGTTGGTTGACTCGTCTTCGTCGTGCCAACGAAGAAGTTCGCCGATCCATACGGAGACGGGCCTAAACACAGTATGCTTGTATAAACACATGTAAAATACATCCAATATGAACAACGTATATTTTCCAAAAAGTTTTTACATTGGAAAAAAAATTGAAGAAAAAATTCCAGCTTGTAACTGGTTGCCAGTAGAAAAAATCAAAATATGTTAAAAGATTTTTTGCTACAGATTTTGAATTAATAATCTCTAATTTCGACCTTGGGTTTTAAAAAACCTGTTGACACGTGCCATGACATCTCAGGTAGACGACATATACTGAATACAATCATTAAAATTAATAGGTTTTTGTAAATAATAATACTGTGTTAACTGGTGGCATTGATTTTTTGTTTCTCATGGATTTAAAAAAAATAATCGCTTGATTTGCATAAATTTTACTTTTGATAATTTCGAAAATAATTTTTAAAATAAGAATCATGTGGTCATTTTAACTTTATCAACGTATATTCTCATATGACGACAATTTAATTTATTTTATTTATTTATTTATTTATTAATTTCATGTAACAGTAACACATATTGGGAAAAATATTACGTTGGTTATTGGAAAAAATATTACGTCGGAAAATATACGACGTGTGCACGTACCCAGTTAATTGGGTCAAGTGATTACGTGTGAGAAAATTTATATGGACACGTGTTTTCGAATAAAGCACCGTCAGTTTACATTGTCGAAGGAACTTTACAGAAATAACTACAGAGAGAGATAAAAGCAACGCCATTGCTTTTAAAAAAGTTAATAGAAACATAACGTATTAATTTAGTTTAATTACATATATATTTAATTGTAAATAACACTTCCTGATAGATAGTGAAATAAATGCAAATATTATGTAGACCTAATTAAAACATAGATATGGCAACGTACATAAAGCTTATAAAACATAATGTCAGATACGCCGTTGGAATAATTTTCAAATGGTTTTTGGTAAATCATATGATACAGGAAGTTTGTTAAAATGCATTCTGTAAACATCAATTACAGGATTATATAAGAAGACACGAAGTTGAATGATATTTATTATTTTAGTGGTCACTTTTTGGCGGCGACAAAGCAATCTGTAAACCGGATGGTATAAAAAGGTATACATGTAATTTCAAATAATAATAATATTGTGACTAACGCATTCCCAATCTTTAAAAAAAATTGAAAACTCGTTTATTTTAGACATCCTGTGTAAAGTTTATCACTTAAAAGATCTATATTAAATTAAATTTACCATCTTAATAAATTGAATATGTCTCATAGCCGTCACCTCGATTTATTCTAATAGTGTTGACTATGAATATTATGGGTCTGTTTATTAATTTAGGAATCTATGAGGCGCGTGCCATAATTTAGCATAGTAAATATTTTTTATGTATCATAAAAAAAAACCTGATATTTTTTTCTAAATAAATATTTTACTATGTTCTAACATTTATTGAACATAAGTTTACATTGTAATATTGATTTATTGCAAATAAAGTCATCGGATTCTGAACTTATAAGTAACTAGCAGTTGCCCGCGACTTCATCCACGAGTAATTAAAAAATCTAGTAATATAAACAATGTAGTTTGGAGATGGTGTAGTTTTCCAACATTGAAATAATTTTTCAAATCGTTTCAGGGTATCGGGGTCTATTCAATGTAAACAATCAAAGCTCCTCCTCTTTATAATAATAGTATAGATTGTCTATCTGTAGGCTTATAATGCCGTAACACAAAAACATGTTATCATATATTATTTTCTCTTGGAAAAATGACAATCATTTGGGTTTCCATTGCATTGCATATTACAAGCAATATGTTTTTGTTGGCAATGGAAACCCATGTTTTGAATTATTATTAACATTTTGTTTATCATGTATCATGTCCTGACAAATCAATTTGCTTTTTGTTGTAGTAAATATATTTTCTAAGGAAAATAAAAACAATAATTTTGATCGTTGGAGCACAAAGTAAAATTAACGTGAATTGAAGAGGATTTGGATTATGGGCACAATTTAGATTGCTTTGATATGAAAAGAACGGTAGCTATTGATTGATTAGGATTTAAATTATCCTTTAGTTTCTTTGAGCTTCTGTAGAGTATTGTCCGTGAGTTTGGTAAAATGGTAATACAATGTATTGTTTATTTATTAGCCTTACCATAATAGAGAGGTGTTCAATAACAGTAAGGTTCTCCACAAATAGTTCATCTTGGTGCATGTATCCGCTCTCTCTGTGCATGAAGTCGCCGACTGGTAACCCATTCATTGCGATGTCGCCGTCTATTAACGTCCCAACTGCAAAAAAACGTAACTAAAATACGTTTGAACTAGATATGCGCTAAAAGTTTATAATACACGCAAAAGCTTCAAGCAAACAACATGTAACATTTCTATAATAATTGTTTATTTCATCGTTTCCAGCTCAGTATAGGTCCCCGCCGAGGGGCTCGGGGCATACCCTAAGTTAAGGGTGATTAGGCCATAGTCAACCACGCTGACTAAGTGCGGGTTGGTTGACTTCACACATATCTTTGAATTTCTTCTCAGATATGTGCAGGTTGCATCACGATGTTTTCCTTTACCGTAAGAACGTCGGATAAATGTACATATGTAAATCGGAAATTGAAATCACATTGGTACATGGCGGGATTCGAACCCAGGACCTGTATTGTAAGTCACGTGCTTGACTCCTGAGCCACTGAAGCTTCTTATAGTTTATAAGCTGCTAAAATATTAATTTTATCAATTTAAATTTAAATTTAAAACACAGCTTACCATGAATTTGTGATACTAAGCAGTATTATTACTAGTACTTAAAATCGATCTAATATTTTTTTTAAAAAAACAAGAACACCTTAAAAACAAACAGGATTTCAATACAGGTGATTAAAACAAAACTATTTTCGAAAAATTTTGGGTCTGTCACATACAAATTGTTTATTTAAATGATTTTCGTAATCTACCATAAAAAAGGTAATAAAAATCACTACCAGTCAGCTAAGATGTTACATATTAGGAGGCGATATGAGTAGATTGCAACATAAAAGAGCCGCGAGTTTAATTTTGAGATCCATTTCAAATTACGCATTGTTGAAACTTTTTATCACTCTTCTCTCAAATTGAATTACTCCTACTGTTTACTTTATTATCGACTGTCTTTTGTTTATGTTCGATCTCTTATGTCGGAGGCAAAGACCCACTTTGGGTCAATGCGCCAGCGGAGTAAGTTAGTAAGTCTTTTGTTTACATTGATTTAATACGCTATTGAATAATTAATAGTCTTAGAAGGGGAAACCCTAGATAGTGCTAGTGGAGTTAAAGCCCTAATTGTCCCAAAGTTCGAAAACAAAAGAAAATAAACCAATTTTTTGCTATTTTTTAGATTCTAATTGCATAATATTTAATCATCGTTGACAAAATTTTCATAAAATAAATCCTATATGCTATTTTTCAAATGGCTAGCTTTATTCGAATACGCACATATTATATTAACATAATTAGCATTTTGAATAATGCTATAATGTATGTTTTATATTAGAATTTTAAATGTAATGGAGCACGAGCCGACATTAACTGAAACGGTTATCCAAAATGACCCGAAACTCGAGAACATAGCATTGAATTTATTGTGTCAGATTTTTGAATCGATACATGTTATCCTTCTATTTTATCTTTACTTAATTACATACACAGATTTATCTGCGTCTATTTTTTGTATAACGGAGTAAAAAAAACTTTTAAATAAGTAAAAAGTCATGAATTTGAAAACCAGTGTCAAAAGCTATATCTATTTCAGTTCTGTCGCGGGACGACCTTAGTCAACACGTTTCTGTAGTACCACTAAAGATGAACTTTGAATTGCAATAATTAATATTTCTCTGAATTCATTCACTAGTTGTTTAGTATCATTAATCGATGCCCAGAAATGTTAATTTGCTTACTAATTACATAACATGAAAAAATAAATTTTGAACGATATGTTTTCTTATTATGTCAGAAGACAACATAGGTACAATACATATAAGTACAATTTTTTTTATAATAATATTTTAGTTTAAAATACGACCTTCATTAATTTTTGTTTGTTACTGTACATCACAACTCAGTTATGCAGACGTGAGTATAACAATTTAAACATAACTATCACCCGCGACTCCGTCCGCGTGGATTAAAAAAAACATTATTAGTAGCCAATGTGTTCGTTCTTCCAGACTATGTTCTACATCTATGCCAAATTTTAGCGAGATCCATTCAGCCGTTCTCGTGATACCTTTAAACAAACATACATCCATCTAAATATTCGCATTTATAATATTAGCAAGATTAATAATTTACATATTAAATATAGCTTGCCCTTTTAGTGTTTTTCAATTTTTATACGATTTACCTCTTATTATTAATTAACATCGTCATTTTAATATTGATATTTCAATCTTTTATGTTTATTCTTTTATAAAATTTGAATAATATTGAAACCCAGAAAAACAAGATAAACAGATAACTGTCAAGGTCATGGGAAACCAATTATGTATATAGAAACGACAATTGGTATTCGTTTTATACGGACCTTTTCTACAACTGAAATGTAACAAACAAAATTCAATAGCCTTAATAGAATATTTTTTCCGTTTCACCAATTCATTCTATTAATGAATACTAAGTACGGAAACAGTTTTACATTACGACCTCTTCAGATTTGAATTTTGGTTGTTAATTTTAATAAAGACGTAAGGAAGTCTCCTGAATATTTTAGAACAGCACACTTCATTTTCGCGAAACTTTCATATCATAGACAGAACACGCTGAGGTTTGTCACTTACAGAGTTCTACAAAGTACTTTCTCGCATATATTACCATTTCAGTGAGGATCGGATGAATGGGAAAAATATTACATTAGGGAGATTGATCGGTGGATCGTACGGTCTTAATGGGAAGCATCCAATACTTTTTTTTTTATAACAGAAGGGGGCAAACGAGCATCGGGAACACCGAGATGTTCAACGACGCCCATGGACATCAGCAATACCAGAGGAATCGCAGATGCGTTGATTAATTATTAAAGACATCTTTCAAATTGTACCTGACCTTGTAAAAGAAATACGTGGTATTTGATGAGTTATTTCTTTGGTTAATTACTTGACTATTCCTGTGTTTGTGATAAAGGTTAACGCACGCATCGATGACAAACATATAGATTTTTTATTTATAGAAATAGTACGGACACAATAAGGGACTCACTTGGGTTTCTGTATGCTAACGCAGACATCAAAGTCGTCTTCCCGGCACCGCTGAAAAAAAAAAAACATTAATTGATAAAAATTATTTTTTTTCTAATAACATCGTAGGTATGAATAATTTCTTCATTCTATGTGCCTGTAATATTTTTTACATATTTATCTCAATTAGGGAATAAAATCTTGGATTTTTTGTTAATCTCTCTTTAAGATCTTTTAAGCTTATTACTTGTCATTTATAAACTATTGTGAATATAAAGTTTACTAACTTTCGCTTACGACTCCGTCCCCAAGGAATTAAAAAAAAAACTAATTAGTAGCTTATGTGTTCTTACAGACTATTCTACATCTAAGCGAAATTTCAGCAAGATCCGTGCAGCCCTTCTGGATATACCTTCAAACAAACATCCGTTCATCCAAACATTCGCATTTATAATATTAGTAAGATAATTATTTTTAGTAAAACTACTTCTAATTAAAGAGAACGTTGAATCCATATGATGTAATAATGTCAGAGGAAGTTCAAATGTCATTGTTATCTTTTTGGTTTTAATTACAAGTTGTTAACAGTTATTCATAAGAATTGCGAGCCTATTATGTTTGATGCACAATCAATTAAACTGTTGTGTACTTATGATAACATAACTTTCTACAAATGCTATTTCTTTTCGAATACAACAAACACTGAATATTGTTCTTGTTACTTTGGGTTTCCATTGCTAAGAAAATATGTGTCTATAACGTACAAACAGCTAATTCGGTAGTGCAAACTCATGGTTAGTGCAACTTATCATCTTCAAGCTTCCCTTGTCGTTACGGAGGGCAGACACGATGATTACTCTATACCTATCGGCTGTCATATCTGATTTTTTTACGCATATCCTCTTTCACACAATCTTCAATCTATCTTTTTGGCCATTCAATCTCTTTATTTTTTTATTATGTGACCCTAGAATCCTAATCTGCTTAATGCTCATGAATGGATTGCACCCATAATTCTCACATGTTTGTAGGGACATAAAAGAATTTAAATAAAATTTCAAATATTTCTGAGGTCATTCAACATTTGACATTTAAAACTCGTATTTTGAATTTTTATTTCGAAAAAAACAAGGTCAAATAAAACCCTATAAAGTTAAAAAATAATCATTAATTAAAAATTGAAACCTCACGGTTTTATTAATTTTTTGGAATCAAAAATTTGCATAAAACCAAGCGATACTGTTGAGAATATACCTGATATGTAAGTTGGGTTCGAAGTCAAATAAATTTTAATATTAATCAATTTGAGGAACCTACATTCGGCGTGTGAACTGAATTTGACGAACTAGTTACAAACAGTTTTGGTACTAACTGAATAGATTATATAACTATTGATAAAACTAGCGGTTGCCCGCGACTCCGAACGCGCGATATTAAAAAAAACCTTAATAAGTATATAAACTTAATAGCCTATGTGTTTCTCTAGTCTATGTTCTACATATGTGCAAAATTGCATCAAGCTCCATTGAGCCGTTACGGAGATACCTTCAAACAGTCATGCTTTCATCCATCCATCTAAACTTTCGCATTTATATTAGTATGAAGTAAGATGTATGAAATTATTTTTTGATTTTAAGAGTGGTAGAACCCGCTTTAACATCTTCGCACGAATTGGCCAGGTTCGCCCGGTGAAATACCACCACCACACAGAAAACAGGCGTGAAGTGGAAGAAATTCCGCGTTTCGTCTGATGAGTG
>NW_013529869.1:3951868-3962921 GCF_000836235.2 Papilio xuthus
TGGGAAACCAATTATGTATATAGAAACGACAATTGGTATTCGTTTTATACGGACCTTTTCTACAACTGAAATGTAACAAACAAAATTCAATAGCCTTAATAGAATATTTTTTCCGTTTCACCAATTCAATATTACCATTGCAATGAGGATCGGATGAATGGAAAAAAATATTACATTAGGGAGATTGATCGGTGGAACGTACGGTCTTAATGGGAAGCCTCCAATACTTTTTTTGTTTTATAACAGAAGGGGGCAAACGAGCAGCGGGAACACCGAGGTGTTCAACGACGCCCATGGACATCAGCAATACCAGAGGAATCGCAGATGCGTTGATTAATTATTAAAGACATCTTTCAAATTGTACCTGACCTTGTAAAAGACGTACGTGGTATTTGATGAGTTATTTCTTTGGTTAATTACTTGACTATTCCTGTGTTTGTGATAAAGGTTAACGCATCGATGACAAACATATAGATTTTTTATTTATAGAAATAGTACGGACAGAATAAGTGACTCACTTGGGTTTCTGTATGCTAACGCAGACATCAAAGTCGTCTTCCCGGCACCGCTGAAAAAAAACATTAATTGATAAAAATTACTTTTTTTTCTAATAACATCGTAGGTATGAATAATTTCTTCATTCTATGTGCCTGTAATATTTTTTACATATTTATCTCAATTAGGGAATAAAATCTTGGATTTCTCGTTAATCTCTTTAAGATCTTTTAAGCATATTACTTCTCATTTATAAACTATTGTGAATATAAAGTTTACTAACTATCGCTCACGACTCCGTCCGCAAGGAATTAAAAAAAAACTAATTAGTAGCTTATGTGTTCTTACAGACTGTTCTACATCTAAGCGAAATTTCAGCAAGATCCGTGCAGCCCTTCTGGATATACCTTCAAACAAACATCCGTTCATCCAAACATTCGCATTTATAATATTAGTAAGATAATTATTTTTAATAAAACTACTTCTAATTAAAGAGAACGTTGAATCCATATGATGTAATAATGTCAGAGGAAGTTCAAATGTCATTGTTATCTTTTTGGTTTTAATTACAAGTTGTTAACAGTTATTCATAAGAATTGCGAGCCTATTATGTTTGATGCACAATCAATTAAACTGTTGTGTACTTATGATAACATAACTTTCTACAAATGCTATTTCTTTTCGAATACAACAAACACTGAATATTGTTCTTGTTACTTTAGGTTTCTATTGCTAAGAAAATATGTTACTATAACGTACAATCAGCTGATTCGGTAGTGCAAACTCATGGTTAGTGCAACTTATCATCTTCAAGCTTCCCTTGTCTTTACGGAGGGCAGACACGATGATTACTCTATACCTATCGGCTGACATATCTGATTTTTTTACGCATATCCTCTTTCACATAATCTTCAATTTATCTTTTTGCCTATTGAATATCTTTATTTTTTGATTATGTGACCCTAGAATCGTAATCTGTTTAATGCTCATGAATGTATTGCACCCATAATTCTCACATGTTTGTAGGGACATAAAAGAATTTAAATAAAACTTCAAATATTTCTGAAGTCATTCAACATTTGACATTTAAAACTCGTATTTTGAATTTTTATTTCGAAAAAAAAACAAGGTCAAATAAAACCCTATAAAGTTAAAAAATAATCATTAATTAAAAATTGAAACCTCACGGTTTTATTAATTTTTTGGAATCAAAAATTTGCATAAAACCAAACGATACTGTTGAGAATATACCTGATACGTAAGTTGGGTTCGAAGTCAAATAAATTTTAATATTAATCAATTTGAGGAACCTACATTCGACGCGTGAACTGAATTTGACAAACTAGTTACAAACAGTTTTTGTACTAACTGAATAGATTATATAACTATTGGTAAAACTAGCTGTTGCCCGCGACTCCGGACGCGCGATATTAAAAAAAAAAACTTAATAAGTATATAAACTTAATAGCCTATGTGTTTCTCTAATCTATGTTCTACATATGTGCAAAATTGCATCAAGCTCCATTGAGCCGTTACGGAGATACCTTCAAACAGACACGCTTTTATCCATCCATCTAAACTTTCGCATTTATGTTAGTATGAAATAAGATGTATGAAATTAGAAAGATACGTTTTTTAAGCAAAGATGTCTTGTCACCGGGCAATTTGGTTTTCTAACTCAAAATCGATTTTCAAACAAAACTTCGTCACCCCTCCAACCTGAATACCGAATACCTAAATCGTTTGTTGTTGTGTAAGTCTGTAACACTATATCTGCGTACAGTATACACTTTCCCAACGAGCTCGTATCGTATTATTTACTTCGCAACCATCGTACGGTTTCTTTGACATCTATAAATATTTTTGGTAAAGTAATTTATATACCCAAAAAAGTAACTATTCATCGTTGTCACGTCAAGGACGAATCTACCATAAATAAAGTATGATTGGGCTTTAGTGAAGCACGCTGGTTCAGTACAGATTGGTTTATTTCACACATATCTTGGACCGGCTGTCGCCCGCGACTCAGTCCGCGCAAAATTAAAAAAAATAAAAAGTAGCCTATGTGTTCTTTCAGACTATGATCTACATCTATACCAAATTTCAGCGTGGTCCGTTCAACCGTTTCGGAGATACCTTCAAATAAAAATCCATCTATTCATCCATTCATCTAAACATTCGTATTTATTATATAATATTAGTAAGAAGTAAGATTTCATTTGCAATTTCAATTTGAATCACAATGTTTTCCATCATCGTAACAATTTATTGGGACAAAATGCAAGCCATTTAAACTTTATAGGAATAAGAGTAAAATATGCCTTTCAAGAATGTTTGAGTTAACGAATACATCTAAGACCTCATATTAAACTGTCAGTTGTTTGTCACTTCATTAGCTAATGTTAACGCCCTGGCAAGGTACGATGAATTCATTAGTACGTAACAGAAGTCTGTGCAAAAAGCGGGACCTGTCAAATTTAATACAAAAAATATGGACCGGTCGGAGGATACGAGAAATTTTAAAACATTAAAAATACACCTACTGGGCGTAACTTGTTTGCCTTTGTCAAAACAGACCCGTGAAGTTTTTTTAAGATCCTAATCACTCAGTAATCAACATTACTTACACACATTTCTTTTTAAATTAGACAATTCTCTTGTTTTTTTATATAAGAGAAGGGGGAAAACTAGCGGCAAGAATACTAAGGTGATCAACGACATCCATGGACATACACAACACCAGAGGAACTGCAGATGCGATGCCGGCCTTTAAGGAAATGGTATGCTCGTTTCTCTTGTGAACAAATGATGACAATATCTTTGATTTGATATATTAAAATATTCGGTGCATGGTGTCAAATTTTATATACTGGTTACCTTCCGTCAAAGTCCCGTCAAAAACTGCTCGGCCGTTCCAGAGATTATCCAGAACAAACGCAGCTTGACGGAAAGACAGACAGATATACAAAAATTCTGTTACTAATTTTATTCAGTACACAGTTCGACCAGTATCGCGTATTAGTAATACAATGATTCAGTCTCACTTACCTCGGTCCCATGAGAGCGACCAGCGTGCCGGGCTTTGCTATACCGCTCACTGTTGACAAACAAACAAATTCTTTAGTAATAATACCTTACCCCAGGATTCTACTGATAATGTTTACAACACATATTGTCATTCCTGAAGAGAGAGAGAGAGAGAGAGAGAGACAGAGAGAGAAAGAGAGATGTGCAAATGGAAAATCGGTCATCTTACTAATGCGAATGTTTAGATGAATAGATGTTTGTTAGGAGATATCCCCCGAACCTCTAAACGGATCTCGCTGTTTGGCATAGGTGTAGAATATAATCTGGAAGAACACATTTTGTGCTAATTAAGGTTTGTTTTTAATTTCGCGCGGACAGAATCGCGGGTGACAGCTAGTGTATTTTAAGATAAAAACGAAACAAATCCTTTTTGTCACAGGATTTATTTAAACCTTTTCTAGCTAAAAATACTTTGTGACGACTTGTCTTGAGTCCCAACCTTTATCATTATAAATATCTTTTAAAAGTGAACGTCGGAATCTTGTTTTGTTAATTAAGCTGCAGTCTCATACGTGGATTTAATATGTCCACAATTTAAATTAAGAAGCCGCTAGGTCCAGCGCCCGCTGAATACAATGAAAGGAAAAGAAATGTAACGATTATCGCCAAACCGCTTGCCAAATACATGTTCGCGGGATTTTCTTTTTTAAAACAGGCTTTTTAAAAAAAGAAATTTCATTCCAAACATGACTGGCGACTTTCGATTTAAAAAAAATATTTTTAAGCTGTTGTCAACGATAAGTTGTATAGATTTTGCCAAATGTTATTATTTTTGGTTATTTTTTCGCCCATGGTAACCTTTATCATATAAATTACCTCTTCTGAATGTTTATTGTGTAGTAAACGGTAAATTTTATTGACATTACCCTTATTGTAATAAAATTAATCTTAATGTTTTGTCAAACACGAATGCTGTTCTCGGATACAACGATATTGCTCCCAGATATGTGTTGATAATTATATTGTTTTTAAATGGCTACAATTTGCTTTGAAAAGGGTTCAGCTTTAAATTCAATTATGTAAGTAATATATTAATTAAAATAATGCTAAAATTATGTAATATATAAATAGGTATTAATTCGAGGCTAACAAGGCACATTTACTTTATTTGCAATTGCTATTAATAGCCAAAGGTAAATTAATTTACGATAGTCCTTGATTTTTTTTAAGTGTTTAAATATAAATTGATTTTAAATTCGATTGCTCTTTGTATAACGTAAACAATAAACGTAGTATACCGCGTCCACTAATTGCCTGAAATACTTTTAATCTTATTATTAAAGTCTGTAACAGTATATTTCTAATCCGGCTTTACTTTCCTTTAAAACTTCTATATACGGCAGACCTGCACAGAAGCTCAAACGTCTGCAATTTGTAGACATTCCTTTTTTATAATGATCAAAAGGTCATGATTTTATTGGAAAACGGGTGTACCACGTGCTTGCATCGTTTTAACTTTTCGTTGTTTTTCTCTGCTCGGCTCCTAAAGGCCATAGCGTGAGGTTTAATAAACTATAACCTACTATACTAAACGGACAATTTGATGTAATTTTTTTTTTAAATACTATTGGCAATTGTTGATGTTGTCGCGCTCAAAAAAGTCTTGTGTCATAATAAAAGTAACGTGCACAACATTTTTTTTTAATTTTGATAATTAGAGTTAGTATTGATTTTACTAATAAAAATTTTGTGCCACACTTAGAGAAGTTATGTGCAAGCAGTCCCTTAGTATATATTCCTTACTAGCTGTCGCCCGCGATTCAATCCGCGTGGAAATTATAAAAACTTAATAAGTTACCTATGTGTTCTTCTAGACTATGTTCTATATTTGTGCAAAAATTCATCAAAATTCGTTGAGCCTTACCGGAGATACCTTCAAACAAAAATCCATCCATCTAAACATTCGCATTTATAATATTAGTAAGAAGTAAGATATAATGCTAAGGCCCTTAACCTCCATTTAGAGATTGAGAGTGGCGTTAATATTGAAAATGCGACAATTATATACGAGTAATGACATTGACATGACTAACGGTAGCAGGCGGTGCTTCGTTCAATCAATATTGAAACCAGTAGCAGCCTAAAGTAATACAATATTACGTATCGAGTTTCGCATTTTTTTTTCAAACGTGGGAATCGCTGGGTACCATTTGTTTTGTTTTACTGTTCAACTTGATACGTTCTTATTTTAGTATCCATGTAATTTTATTTTACTTTTTATTATTCAATTAATTCATTTAAAGAATTTTAATATTAATTCTAAAGTTCACAAACAAAATAGTACGATTGTATTTGAATGCATACTGTTATTTTATGTTTAATTTAATTTTGGTTTCAATAAACGCCATTATTATAGGATTCTTTTACGTTTTAATTTCACTTTGCTATTATTTTTTATTATTCAATATTAATGGAACTATCCAGATTCTAGATTGATCTACTTATGTCAATCTAAACATAAAGATCCAAGGACATTCACACATAATATAGACCACAACAATAAGCCAATAAAAACCAACTGCGGCAGGCAAATCGTTGCGAATAAAATTCTACACGTGAATGATCAAAGTCGAATAGAAAAAAAAAATCAAAAGTTCAATAGCACATACCACATACGTAATAGCGTTATGGCGGGAAAAATCCGTACATTTTTCTTATGAAAAGCATATACGTTATCTCAGTATGTACTCGTAATCTGTTAATGTTTCCATCTAGATCTGTTCAGAAGTTATAGAGTTACTAAGTAACAAATATTCTTTCTTTAGTGTCTATTTTATTAGTAAAATGTACATATTTTTTATCCAAACAGTCTATACAAGTGACATATATTAATGACTCTCATGCTAATGGCTGAGACAAAGATATTTTATCGCAAATAACATTAAAAACATTGTATTTTAGTTGCCATCTTGGATTCGATACGTCGACTTTAGACTGAGTATATGTAAGTATCCGATCGTAAATTGAAAAATTTAAAGGTTATACATAATTATGTTAAAAAAAAATTAATCGAGTGAAAATGATAATTACATTGAAAAAGTGATGATAAATATTTATTTATATTATTCTATTTATACAAAAAAACTGTAATGTTTCTTTTTTATCATTAAAATAAAACCTGAGCTACATATAACATCAATACTGAAGTACGTGATATCTCTTACCGTGGGTTTCTGGGACGATAAGTTTTAAACAAAGATTATCGTCTCAGGAACTAACAGTTAGTCTATCAATTTGAAACTAACATTTTTAAACTTGTCAATAATAATTTCTACTTTTTTCAAGGTAAAATAACGGGATTTTACAGTTCGCTAGTGTTAATTGACAGTTTTTGTTGGTTCTTTAGTTGTAACGCGCTGTAATAAAGATTACAAAAAGCGGACGTTGAACGACATAATGAATGGATTGATATACGTATGTAGTTACTTTTAATTAATTTATATAAAGGTAATAATAATTATTTAGAATGACATTAGTAAGTCAAAAGATAAGAATTACAACTTATAGACTCTCATGTTAAATTTCGTATTTATGTAAATACTAGCAGTCGCCAACGACTCCGTCCACGCGGAATTAAAAAAATAATTAGTAGCCTACATGTTCTTCCAGACTTTATTCTAATTCTTTGCCAAATTTCAGCGAGATCAGCCGTTCCGGAGATACCTTCAAACATTTGTCCATCCATTTAAACATTCGCATTTATAATATTAGTATGATTATCCTATTCAGATTTCTTATTTCATTATGACACTGTTATTTTAATTACATTAATTTTCTTAGGGGGAACACTTGACAACTACAACCCCTAGACGTTATATTTAATGGTTAGACTAACCCTATACTTTATAGAATGTTTTCATAGCTTACCATTGTTAACAAGTCTCTTCAATTTGCCGTCTTTTAATTTGACGTGTACAGAGAGGTCCCGCCACACAAGCGTGCAGGGTCGCTGCGGCTGTGTGGACCCAAGCAACTCCTCCACCTCTTGAAATGGTGACCGTCCTCCTTTCGGAGGTGTGAATCTGCTCCCTATCTGTATAGTCTCCACGGGCTCCTGAAGAAGACAAGAAAATAATAACTGTAATATTTTTAATCATTTTAGTAGCATGTATTTGGAATCTTTTGCATTGTAGTTTAAACTTAAAGACATAAAACATAAGAATGTTTTATCAATACTTTGCTTTAAAACAAAACTAAGCTATTTATTTTAAAGAATCATGTTTTATTAATAAATATACGTATTAAGATCATACACTTATTACGGACACAAGAATTACTTTCTTAGTTGTTAATTCAAAAACTTCAATAAGGCCAACTGTATATCCCTTTAGTACTCCAAGTAACACGAATTGAATATTACCTCGCTCGACAAAATCGGTTTAACCATTTTGGCTATAAGTATATAAATCAGTTTTCGTCTTATATAGCTGTATACTTGTGTATACAATAGTTATATAAGACCAATAGGAATATGTTCATTCTATTGTTATCACGCAAAATAATTGTGACCAGTCCGTCAGGAAATAATACTAATGTTTGGTCCAAATGTTTGGGTGTATGTTTGTTAAAAGGTATACCCTAAATGGCTAAGGGGATATTGCTGAATAGATTACTAATAAAGATTTTTTATTCCGCGCGGACGGAGTTGCGGGCGATAGCTAGTATCTAATTAAATCAAGAAATAATACTATTTGTCAGTTTTAAAGAAAATTTATTTGGAGGATTTTAAAACAACCAACTTAATTACATATTAATAAAGCAGATTAAATCTGATTAAATATTATTACTGTTTGTACAAAAAAAACCGATTCAACTATTACTAAATGCACCGGCAACTTATCAATTTGAATATCTAAATATAAAAACATCTGATTCACTCATTTACTATTTAAATTTAAGCTTACCCACACATAACTATAATTTGAAACATTGGACATAATTGCTTTTTTTCAATAAACTAAACGCTTGATCACGTTGTCTCCTGATGTTCACTGTTGATGCAGTAGAAAGATGGTACGCGTTACTCTGGTAAGTCCTTTATCATTCTACTCTTTAAGCCTTGCGCAACATACATGGACAGGAACATTGACACCGACATTCCACTTATTTAAACACGCAATGAACTAGGAGCTACTTTTACAAACGAGGTAAGGACCTGCCGTCTAAACGTCCTATGGTCAAACCGCTACTGAATATCATATGGATATGAAAGTGAGGGTCGGCAGAGAAAGTTTACAGAAAGGACCTTGCACATTAAAAACACTCTTACCTTGTTTACAAGTTGCATATAATATTCTTGTTAAAGATTTTATTATATACTTACTGATCTTGACGATTAAAATATCCATTTAAAAACATTCGCGAAACTTCAAAATGAAAAGGAAACAGATCCGGTTTTTTCCGTTAACTAAATCACGTGGCGAAATATCAATACTACTAGCTGTTGCACGCGACTGCGTCCGCACAGAATTAAGAAAATAATACATAGCCTATGGGATACTTCAGACTACTTTCTACATCTATGCCGAATTAAATCGAGATCCATTGAGCTATTTTAGACATACCTTCTAACAAACTATCCATCTATCTCAACTTTCGTATTTATAATATTAGATTACCAGTATTTTCTATAATTCTTCACAAAAATTTATTCCTTATTTTGTTTAAATGAAAATTCAAATTCAGTTTCACAATGTATCAAACTAAAACACCAACAAAGACGAATCGCTGTTTCTTATAAAAATTTAATAACTATATTGTGCTAACACTAAAGTTTATTCAGCTTTATTTAAATCCTTCCACAAAATAGGTACCTACAGTCAGTTTGCAGGACCACAAACAACTTAAACAATACGGTTTTAAGGTCATCTTTTTTATATTTTTACTTTTCCTTAATATTTATCATGAAAATATTAAAGTACAAAACATAAAATTAAATCTTCTTGTTCATTGCAATTTCATTTAAAATCCTCGTACTATAAATGATAATAACGAATATTCAAAATATTGTTTGGTAATATTATATTTGCGTTACCACGTTCCTTGAAAAGCATAAGCAAAGAACAAGCTTATTGTTTGTTTTGCTGCATATGTAGATGTGAATTTTAACAACTTTATTATTCTATTTTACGCTTAATGTCATGACAATGATTAAATCTATGATATGGCATTTAAAATGCATCCTGTTTCGATTTAAATAATTAATCCAAGATACAAATTTTTATCATTCCTCCATCTTATTTGAATGTTCTCTTACAACCAACATGCTACTGGCAAAGAAGTCGCTAGATAAATTAAAAAATTAAAAAATCCTCTATTGAACTAAAATATTTTTTTACATTTTTAATAAAGGTCTGTCCTGTCTCCTGTGTTAGATATGCATAGATAATTTGTGATAATTAAGGTATAATCTAGCTAGATAAATTATAAATAATACGTAAATAAATCGCATTACCGATTCTAAGAAATATACACAATGCAACTTTTAATTTCAAAAATTGTCTACATTACTACATGTTTAAGACATAAAATATTTCTAAAAGGTTATTATTAGTAAAGATATTATGTAGCAATTTTTAAATATTAAACAGCTTTTAATGGCTGTATTAATACATCACAGGCCAGATTTTAATCAGAGAAATTGCAAAAAAGCATTGCAGATATAATTGCTTCCCAATTTAAGAATACTTGAGGCCCTTAAAATTACATCCCACGGGACGTATAACCTTATTTGAAGCCGGCTCGCGGCTTAAACGTTATCTTACACAGAATTGTATGTCTTTCTTTACCTTTTGTTTTGTCAATCATTGAAAAAAATCGATTTTCAAAAATTTTTCAATCACTTTTTTATTTTTTATACCATAAGGTGGCAAACGAGCGAGCGGCCATCTAAAATCACTGGAATAGCGAAGTGACCGTTTCCCATAGACATACGCAATTGCATATGCGTTGCCTACCTTTAATCGACGGAGGAGTGGATGCATAGAGAGAAAATATTTTCCCTTTCCACGCATCCTCTCATCCGGAAAGTCCACTTCCACTTCCCATCCTTTCCTTATAAGAAAAACGGTGGGAAGGGAAAGATGACTAAATTAGGGCTCCGGGACGCAAAAACGACGTTTTGTATTTAACATTTAACGATATTTCATGTACCTAATTCTATTTCGATATTATTATTCTGTAAATATCATTAATTAAATAGCTTAGAACATTCACAGAGGCGACTTTAGATTTAATTTTAATTACTTATTTTATAAATGTATTCCGTAAAATCTTAATTTGTATAAATTATAAAAGTGGCCTCGGATGTGTTTTGAATTTGACGGACTAGTCGATATTTTACGGCCCGACTATCAAACTATCGAACAGTTTTACCGGTGGAATAAATTTATACGCCCGACTTATGTGTAAGATAACCACAACCGAGAGTGGAAGATAACTAAATCAGGGGTCACCAACCAGTCGGTCGCAA